>NC_056733.1:1151325248-1151502748 GCF_019279795.1 Protopterus annectens
GGGTGATGTGCAGAGCTGTAGTAACTACAGAGGGATAAAATTGATCAGCCACAGCATGAAGTTATGGGAAAGAGTAGTGGAAGCCGGGTTAAGAAGGGAGGTGATGAGCAGCAGTATGGTTTCATGCCAGCAAAGAGCACTACAGATGTGATGTTTGCTCTGAGGGTGTTGATGGAGAAGTATAGAGAAGGTCAGAAGGAGTTGCATTGTGTATTTGTGGACTTAGGGAAAGCATATGACAGGGTGCCTAGAGAGGAGTTGTGGTATTGTATGGGAAAGTCTGGAGTGGCAGAGAAGTATGTAAGATTGATACAGGACATGTACACGGGCAGTGTGACAGTGGTGAGTTCTGCAGTAGGAATGGCAGATGCACTCAAGGTGGAGGTGGGATTACATCAAGGATCAGCTCTGAGCCCTTTCTTATTTGCAATGGTGCTGGATAGGTTGGCAGACGAGATCAGACAGGAGCCCCAGTGGACTACGATGTTTGAGGATGACATTGTAATTTGTAGTGAGAATAGAGAACAGCTTGAGGAGACCTTGGAGAAGTAGAGATATGCTCTAGAGAGGGTAGGAATGAAGGTCACCAGGACTAAGACAGAATCTATGTGTGTGAATGAGAGGGAGAACAGAAGAATGTTGAGGATGCAAGAAGTAGAGTCGGCAAAGGTGGATAAGTTTAAATACTTGGGATCAACAGTTCAGAGTAACGAATGTGGAAGAGAGGTAAAGAAGAGAGTATAGGCAGGGTGGAGGGGGTGGAGAAGAGTGTCAGAAGTGATTTGTGACAGATGGGTACCAGTAAGAGTGAAACTGAAGGTCTACAAGATGGGTTGGAGATGGTGACACTGACGAAATGACAGGAATCAGAGCTGGAGGTGACAGAGTTAAAGATGTTAAGATTTGCATTGGGTGTGACGAGGATGGATAGGATTAGAAATTAGTATATTTGAGGGTCAGCTCAGGTTGGATGGTTTGGAGACAAAGTCAGGGAGGTGAGATTGCATTGGTTTGGACATGTACTGAGGAGGGATGTTGGGTTTATTGGGAGAAGGATGCTAAGGATGAAGCTGCCAGGTAACAGGAAAAGAGGAAAGCCTAAGAAAAGGTTGATGGATGTGGTGAGACAGGACATGCAGAAGGTTGGTATGACAGAGCAAGATACAGAGGACAGGAAGAAATGGAAACAGATGATACACTGTGACAACCCCTAACGGGACGAGCCAAAGGAAAAAGAAAGAAGATTAAGGTGAAAGGAGAATGTGAAAGTTAACACCACAGAAATTAGAGAAGAAAGCTGATGATGAGAGAAATGAAGAAAGAAGGAAGATAGAATGATAAAGGCCAGACTAAATATGTGTACTGTCTCCTTTTGCAACCAAGCATATGTAATAGTGTTATGTCACTGAGCTCTGTCTTGCTTTCAAGTCACTACTTGCCCTATTCTCTTTTGAAAGTCTGTATCTGCAGCAAAAATCAGGTATTGCAAACACTAGGAGAGATCATCACTTGCTAAACATTAGTGTATGA
The DNA here is from genome assembly GCF_019279795.1 of Protopterus annectens. Lineage (NCBI taxonomy): Eukaryota > Metazoa > Chordata > Ceratodontiformes > Protopteridae > Protopterus > Protopterus annectens. Next base: position 1,151,326,779 of record NC_056733.1, read on the forward strand.
TTTCTTCATAATACCTACCTACCTCTGAACATAAACATTAACAATACTAGGAAAGGGGATAAAAACATTACATAATAACTGCCTAGACTTTGGAGCAAATTTCTTGCTGGGACTGGAGAAAGCAGTTCATGAAATAATTAAAAAAAACATTCTTGACATTAACATATGATTTGTTGCTAAGTAATGTAAGCCTGATACCACAAAAGTCACCATTTATCATGAATTTGAAGTGAGAAAGCACATGATGGAAACAGAAATAAAATTGGCCATCTAGCAACAACATATGAAAACAGTTGCAGTTTTTAGACATCTCTATATGAGTCAAGTCATCGGAGGACCCATCAGTAAACTAAGATAAACAGAGTAGATGAACAGATCAACTGCCAGTCTTGGTGACATTAAAAATGTGGTAACTGTCACAATTCAGATATATGGTAACATTTCTTCCTAGAAAAAATAAATCTTGTGTTTCCTTTATAAAACAGTCATCTGAGCAAGATGTGAGAAGTTTTAATACTTCAGTTCATCGGGCAAAATTGTGATGGCAACTTTGAGAATCTGGGACAGTGCAATTAAACACCACCTCATTTATCAGCTGGCACTTACCTTGGCAAAAAAATAAACTCAGAACTAGCAATGATAAACATTTTTGTGAAAACCCTAAAACCAACCATTCCTTCAGAAAGGGAGACTGACAAAGTTCTGACAGGCAATTGTGTGTGGACTTTATGCTATCTATTAAAGCAAATAATCTTGGCTGTAATATTATGTATGTTCTTCAGGATCCAGGTCATGACTTAAAGGGCACCATAGACAACCTCACCTGCTTGTTAAGCAAATGGAAATAAATAGTGAAATAAATATCTATACTAATACAAAAACTGAGGTTGCATTGCACAACTGAAATCCTTCCGTAATTTGCAGCAACTTTATGCATTTTAATACAAGCACTGTTGCATTGTCTGCTTTGTGGAGATGACATTTGCACAGTTATCATAGGCACTTTTACCCTGGTTTTGTTTAGAATGTCTCATGAGTATTTTAGTTATTTTTATGAGTCGTCGTATTTTTTGTTTGTTTTCTTTTTACACTTTACAAGGAGATTCTGAGTTTGCAGTAAAAGAAAAAAATACTTCTAACTAAAACAGTAATTTTTTTCATAGGTTCATAGGTTGGTACTAGGCTATCGGCCCTAGGCCCTATATAAGCCTAGCCATAACAATTCCCTGGATATTTCTTCCCACAATATTTACTTCTCTGGACACCTGTCTAGCAGGGCGACTGACATGATCCCCAAGGTTAATTTCCTATCTCCCATCCAATCATCAAGGTTCCTTTTGAAGAGGGCCAAGGAGGCGCTCTGCTTGACATGTATGGGCAGTCTATTCCAGAGTATGGGGAGTCTCTGGGTCAGGAACCTATCCCTCCAGCATGTTTTGTTCATTGTGATAACAAGGTTTAGATCCCTGGAGCATGTGGCTCTGAGGGAATGGGATTTCTTTAAGTGGAGCATGTCCAACAGCTCAGGGTTTGACATGGCCTTGTATGTTAAGCAGAGATCACCTCTGAGTAGACAATATGCCACAGAGTATAGCTGGAGTTTTTTTAGACGGTCAGCATATGGCATCTGCTTTAGGCCTGTGATTCTTTTAGTGAGGTATTTCTGTGGCCTTTCCAGCTGTTGCAGATGACTTGTGAGGTACATACCAAATGGGGCATTATACTCTATAATGGGTCTAATGAGGGATGAGTACAGTGGGACAATGACCTCCTTTTTTCTGGATGAAAAGCCCTTAGTGATGAGGTGTGCCACATAGAAGGATTTCCTGACTGTTGTGGCGATGTGGTTATCAAAGGTGAGACCACTGTCCACCTGTGTCCCAAAGCCTCTTATCACACTTTCGGTGTTTAGTGTACTGCCACCTATGTGGTAATTCATGGGTACATGTATTTTCCCAAAGGGGATTGCAGAAAATATATATTTACATACATGCTGCCTAGAAAAATATATTTACATATATGCTGCTTAGGAAAATGTGTATTCAAACATTCAAACATATATAAGTTGTGTGGTCAGATATATAGAGAAATGTGTGCTTTAGACAGGAATAAATGTGCTCAAATCTATATAGGGAACAAAGGTTGAAAAATAGTATGATATGTAATGCATTTAATTCTGTTTTACTAGAATAATAGTAGAAATAAACTCGCATATTATTGCTTGAAGCATAAGCTGCAGTGTAATTAGAAATTTGGCCTTGGCAGCGTTCAGCGCGGCCTGGCTCATGTCTGTCAGTGAAGATTATTTTGCAAAGTTAGAAAATAATAAATCTGTCTGCATGTGTATCTTTTCCTGCTTCCACCAGAAGAATAGTCTTGTGCACACTATCAGAGATAGTGTCCAGCTGGTAAACAAGAGAGGAACAAAGAGAAGCATTAAAGAAGACATGCACCCATTGTATTCGAACTAATCTAAGAGCCTTGAATTGGCTACATCCTCGGAAGGACATTGTGACTGACCAGGTGCTTGCAAGGCTGTAATATTCTCATGGGAAAAAGATTTTTGAAAAACACCATCTCAGCACTTTTTCATAAGTTACTATGATGTAAAGACCCTGTCACTGACCACGTCAGTGAGGTGGGCAAAAGCTGATAGTGAAGTGTATAAAATACCATATGTCTCACCAATAAAATCAGACAAAATTCTGTACAAGTTTCTGTATGGTTTTTTGCCTCCTAATGTACATTAGAGTATTAGTAAATAAGATACTTGAGTTCTCCTGCATTACTGTTTGTTATTGACTGACATTGTTTTTGAATGCCAGATGATTTTTACAGTCTGACTTTAACAAATTTATTTAACATTTTGGTCCTTCGAGCCGGATTCCCTTGGTAAGCTGCAGGTCAGAGTATATAGGTGGCACCAAAACCTGCGCAGGAGAAGGAAAGACCTCCGACTGAATTGTCGTATCTAAAGAGGCTGTCCACTTGTCTGATCTGTGGCCGAAAAGCGGAAAACTGGATCCTAAAAAGAAGTTTCCGAACAGTAAGCGGGAGGCTCGGGTAAGCAGAATTCCTCTCTTTGTTTTTGTTTTAGATCAGGGACCAGGTTACACTGTGCTATTGCTAAGATTTGTGATAGCAGGGAGAGAGGTAGTCGAAGTATTGTATCTTGAGTCATAGATCAGGAAGTAAACAAAGCAAAGTAAAACAGTTATTCTAGACACTACTGTGGATACGGGGAATAAGATACCACGTGGTACAAGAGAAAGGGTTACGTAACAGTTCTTTTTCTTTCAGAGACATGGGAAATGAATGCACTAAAGGGTCACGTGACCCGCCCCTAACAGAAGATGCAAAGTATATGCAATTGCAAAGAGCAGATAATGTGAGATATTTTTCAAAATGGGTTAATAAGTATGACTTTGATGGTAAATTAGATAAAATATCATTAGTAAAACTTTTGAAACAGTTAAAATCTGACGCAGAAGGTCAGGCAAAAAAACAACAACAGTTGGGCGTTCCTCAAGCACATAGGTGGATTGAGGAAGTGAACCGAAGGGAACAGAAAAATAAAAATGCAAAAGCATTGTTTTTAGACAAAGAGGATAATAATACAATAGTAGCATCGGTCCCTCCCCTACCACCTCCTCCGATGCCTTACTTAGAATATGAAGCGGGAGGGCGGGCTGGACCCCCCCCCACGTTATCCGGAGACAACAGGGATATTAAGACAACCATTTGTAAGAGAACCTATCGGAACTAGATCCCAAACACGTCAAACATTTATAGATGTTCAACCAAGCGGAAATTCATTAGATGAGAGTGAGGAAATCTGTCCATTAATTGAAGTACCAAACCCACAGGCAGGACAGGAGGGCCAGGCCTCAACTCTCTTAGTGTATAGACCATGGACACCGGAAGACATCCGAAAGCTACAGAGGGAATTCCCATCCAAAAATTAACTTTGAGAAATTTGTACAAGATTTACAGGGCATGAGATTGAGTTACCACCTGAATGGGGAAGAGGTAGAAAAAGTAGTTAGACAAATTTTAGGTCCAGACTGGCACATGATTTGTGGTGCCTGGAATGCCCGTGACGCGCAACTCAGGCCACTCCCACATAGTGACGCAGAACTAGATACTAGACTGAAGGGTCTTACAGACCGCATTACTGAAAAGTGGAAACCTAGGGCAGACTGGACTTGTATTAACCAATGCGTACAACAAGATAATGAAACAGTAGACCGATACTATGGTAGATTATTAGAATGTTTTAATAACCATAGTGGTATGACTATTCCTGAAAATCAAAAGAATGATAGCTCATATGAACAGCAGTTGAAGAATGCATTTTTAAAAGGTTGTATTGCCCCTATCAATAGCTTCGTTACGAAGCATATGATAGATCACCGAACGAGTAGGCTTCAAGCCTTGTTAGAATATGCTAGACATGCCGAAAAACATTTTAACAGTAAAAAGAAAAAGAAAACGCAGGTCTTCACAGCTGAAGACGGTGCGGAAGTTTTTGTAGTACAAACAGCCAAAAAGGGTAAGCGAAATGCTCAGGGTAACAAACGCTCTGACAGAAACTCAGAATTTTATGAGGACAGGAAAAAAAGAGGTGAGTGCTTCAATTGCGGTAAGAAGGGACATTTGGCAAGGGATTGCAGGAGCAAGGCACCTGTGGAAAAAAAGGATAAGGATGATGAGGATTGACTAGATGGCAGTTATACTGCTCGGCAGTCATTAGGAGAGACTAATGAGCAGGGGAATAATGTAAATACCTTAGAAGAAACAAATGACATGCAACCGGATGTAGAAGTTGGGGAAAGTGAAGTTTTGGACTTGGCACTACTGAGCCTGGAGCTCTATTTAGCAGACACTAAACCGGAAGTTACACTTCTGGTGGAAGGGAGAGAAGTCAAATTTTTGTGTGATTCAGGAGCATCACGAACTTTGATACATCCTTCAAAGTTACTGGAACATTCTGAGTCACCCGATTACATATTAGTGAAAGCAGCAAACGGACAGCTGTACAGGGAACCACTTTCCCATGATATAGCAATAACTGACCCTATCTCGGGTATAACCCAGAGAAGTAAAATAGTACTTTCTGCCAAATGCCCCATGAACTTATTGGGAAGAGATCTTATGCAACTCTTTGGCATAGCAGTAGTCCCTACCATGAATGGTATGGAGGCACAGAGACAAACTGATGCTTTTGTAGTACGATCGGAGGGTGAGGCCTATTATTGGTACAGCCAGGATCTGGTTACAACCGGTCCAGGGGCAGTGACCAAGGAACTGATGAATGTAGCCACCAGCAAGGTGCTTCCCCTCGATGTTGATCAGCAACATTTGTTACATTGTACCCTATATTATTGTAGCACATCAGGACCTGATAAAGAATATGAACAGAAATTGTTCAGGAATCCCGCAAATAGACTAATACTACGGACTCTATACTGGGACACTGAGGGCAATAGTGTAGTGAGTTGTTCATTGCCTCAGGAGTTCTTGGAATTGTACAAATCCAATAAACTACCGCATGTTAGCCTAACCAAGAACAGGAATGTTAGGTGGGTAAACTTGGGTGACAAAGTGACAAAATGGGAGAAACTAACTGACTTAGAGTTATCGGACTTAGGAGTACAGAAACAAAAACTAAATTGGTTAACGCAAGCACGCCCAGCTGTGCACTTACAACAGAGTGAAGACAGCTGACTGGCGTTCTTGATAGAAGAAGAAGAAAAAGCTTTGAGTAAAATACCAAATGTTCTTTGGTCAACAGGAAATCGGATGTAGGACTTATTCAAACAGCAGGGCCAGTAGTTATTACACCAAAATCGGCCTTTAGACCAAGGAAAAGACAATATCCTTTGAGCAAGGATGCAGAACAAGGAATCAAACCTATCATAATGGCATTACTTAAGAAAGGGATACTGGTAGAATCCTTGGATTCACCATGTAATACTCCTCTATTTCCTGTTAAAAAAGCAAACGGGGAATGGCGGATGGTACAAGATTTACAGGCTGTGAATGATGCAGTAATACCAAGGGCACCTACGGTGCCGGACCCGCATACCTTGTTAAATGATTTGAAGCCGCAACAAAAATATTTCACCGTGGTAGATATTAGCAATGCGTTTTTTTCAATACCTATCCACCCTGACAGCCAGCATTGGTTTGCATTCACATTTCAGGGCAAAAGGTATACGTACACCCGACTACCACAGGGATATAGTGAAAGTCCAACAATATTCGCACAAGAGATGGCTAGCAACCTGGCGGGTTTTCTCCACCAGGGGGCAGCCAAGTACTACTTTATGTAGATGACATCTTGCTTGCAGCTCCTACCCAGCAGCAATGTAGGGAAGACACAGTAGCATTGTTGAAATTCTTAGCTGAGCAAGGGCATAAAGTGAATAAACATAAATTGCAACTTTGGAAAGAACAGGTTAAATACCTGGGATATGTGATATCCAAAGAAGGTAGAACATTAGATGAAGATAGGAAAACAGCAATCTTACAAGCACCTAGACCAACTACCAAAAGGAAATGATGTCCTTCTTGGGAACGACTAATTTTTGTCGGTTGGATACCGAATTATGCTTTAGAAACGGCTCCATTGGCTGATTTAATATTCAAAACACCAATGGCAGCACAAGAAACACTACATTGGACACCGGAAGCAGAAGCAGCTTTTTGCAGACTAAAACAACTGATAGTCTCATCGTTAGTTTTAGGGCTTCCGAATTACCATAAGAGATTTTTCCAGACTGTAGATTGTAGGCGGGGATATATGACGTCAGTACTGACGCAACAACATGGCGGCAAGCAACGCCCCATAGCTTACTATTCATCACAGTTAGATCCGTGGCACGATCATTACCACCCTGTGTACAAGCAGTTGTCGCAGCAGCTATGGCAGTGCAAGCTTCGGCCTCAGTGGTATTGTTTCATCCTCTCACGTTGAGAGTACCTCATGCAGTTGCGATAATTCTACTGCAAGAAAAATAGCATTTTATCCCCTGCCAGACATCTTTCTTGTATGACCATACTATTGAGTCAACCCCATATGACAATTGAACGATGCACGACATTAAATCCATCGACATTACTTCCGATTCCTGTAGATGGCACACCACACAGTTGCCTACAGGAAATGGAACAAATAACCACACCTAGACAAGATCTTACTGATGTGCCCTTAGCCGATGCAGAGGTGACATTTTATGTGGATGGGTCCTGTAGATGAGGTCCTACAGGAAAGAACCTAGTGGGTTATGCAGTAGTGACTGATAACGAAATCATAGAAGCACAACCCTGCAACATAACCTGTCAGCTCAAGCAGCAGAATTGATAGCTTTGACACGTGCTTGCACTCTAGCGAAAGACAAATGTGTTAACATATATACTGACAGTCAGTATGCCTTCTCTACAGTGCATGTCTTTGCACAACAGTGGAAAAACAGGGGAATGATAACATCTACTGGCAAACCGATTAATCATGCACAATTGATTTTGAACCTGTTAGATTCTATTCAGTTACCCACTAGAATAGCTATCTGTAAATGTGCAGCCCATACCAAGCAACAAGATAGAATTTCAAAAGGGAATGCTCGGGCTGATGCAGCTGCAAAGCAAGCTGCCTCAGACCTAGAAACTGTGTTTTTAAATGAAGAACTACAACCTTCTGAGACTCTAGATTTAGAAATGTTAAAAACAATGCAGACATTAGCTACAAAAGCAGAAAAGCAGAAGTGGATAAAACGAGGAGCAATCCTTGAAGAGGGACTGTACATCTCCAAAGAGAAAAACCAATATTGCCATCTAATTTATTTAGATATGCAGCTTTGTTGAGTCATGGGCAGAGCCATGTCTCAACAGGGGGGATGGTACAGTTAGTTAACAAAACATTCCAAACATACGGATTTACTAATTATACACAAAAATTTTGTGCAGCATGTCATATTTGTAGCAAACATCATGCACAGGGAGCATTTAAACCAAGCGAGGAGCTTTCCAACACCACCCTATCCGCTCCATACTATTTGTATGGATTTCATAGAACTGAATAAATGTGAAGGGAAAAAATACTGTTTAGTGATCATAGATATGTTTTCAAAATGGGTAGAAGCTTTTCCAACCAGGAATCCGGATGCAGCAACAGTAGCAAAAGCCTTAGTGAAAGAAATCATTCCTAGATTTGGCATACCGGAAAGAATCTATAGTGACAATGGAACACATTTAAGTAAACCAGACAATACATCAGCTTGGGAGATTTTTGGGATTTCCTTGAAAACCATTGTGCTTATCACCCTCAGTCAGCAGGACTGGTGGAGAGGTACAATGGAATTTTGAAAAACAAGTTGAGAAAATTGATGAGTGAGACTCAAAAGACTTGGATTTGCTGTCTGCCTTTAGCACTGCTGAGCATGAGAACTGTTCCAAATGTAAGGGGCTTGACCCCTTTGAGGTAGTGTTTGGAAGAGCATATTGTGTGCCACAATGGAAGGCCCTCATGCCTGCAGAGCTGGAGGCCGATGGCTCATTAGCTAGTTATATGAAGAAATTGTTAACAAATAAGACTGTTTTGCAGTTGAACTCTTTTCAGATAAACGAGAAGCAAAACCGAGGCCGTGCTGACCCGGGTCCTGGATCTGGCTGAAAGTCATCAAAAGAAAGAACTGGGCGAGTCCAAAGTGGGAAGGCCCGTACCAGGTACTATTGGCAACACCTACTGCAGTAAAATTGCTGAGAGATCATCTTGGGTTCATTTGACGACTGTAAACCACTCAAAGAATTTAAATTGGACAAACATTTTTAACTGACATTCCACAGATACAGGATGGCCAGAGGCAGAGTGAATAAAAATGTGAAACAACCCCAAAGACATTGGTTCACTGGCCTGCTGATCATACATTTATTAACCATGTTTGTAGTGACCTTTTTGTTGTTATGGTTTTTCTTGCATATAACTACAGAAGTGAAATTGATAAAACGTGATGACGGACTGGCTATAGACTGGCACCCGAACTTCAACACATACCTGGCTATGAAACGAGTCTATGTAGAGACTATGAATGTTTCAAATTGCTGGGTTTGTACTGCAATACCCACAGCATATGGAGGACTTTTAATGTCTGCTGTCCCCTTGGGGATAAATGAAACTTGGGAAAACCTATTATTTGACACGGTACTGTGAGATCACAAGACAAAGTGGCATTATATTTACCCGTTACTCAGAAAGGAATTGTTTGTTTTGTTAAAAATGACACACTCCAGGTTGGCTGGAGTAACTGTAACATAACTGTGTCTTACAAATGTTATATAAAACCTGTAGACCAAGGTACTAGTTGTAGCACGAACTATGGTTCGTATTTAAGTTTGATGAAAACAACATTGAGAGATGTGCAAAAAACTCCTGAAATATATAGACAATTATCTGTTATAGATAAAAAAATGTTTCATTCAGGGTTAACCCGCATCAGTACTAAAGTAGAAAACTGTTATTTTGTTTGTGGGAAAAAGGCCTATAAATGGTTACCTGAGAATTGGTCCGGCAGTTGTTTTTTGGGTTATCTGGTTCCAGCCATAAGACATACTGCAGAATTGCCCCTGGGTAAAATACGCAACGTGAGAAATATAGCTCAGCAAGCCGAGAATACAGTCAGAAAACCTGCTAATCCAGTGGGTAAGATTGAAGCAAGCTGGAAGGATCACTCGGCTGTGAAGGACAAAGAAAAATTGACTCATATGGACTTGAGTGACAGTGTTATATCCTGGGCTGGGATATTCCCAGCCTACGGAGCAGTCAAATCGATTTGGGAACTGAGGAAATTGTCAAAACTCCTCGAAGTAATGAGCAATGCGACTTTTTCCGCTCTTGAACTTGTGACTGATGAAATGAATGCAATGAGAACAGTCGTATTACAGAACCGAATGGCTCTCGACTTCACCCTAGCGGCGAGAGGTGGTACGTGCGCGCTTATCAAAGAAGAATGCTGTGCGTACATTCCAGACAACCAACATGAAATCAATGATCACCTGGAGGTAATACAGCAGGTGTCAGCAATGGCAGAACCAGGCCCAAACCCACTGACAAACTTTTTCCAGAATCTATTTGGGGGGTGGGGTCGGTCCTTATGAATATTCTGATTGCAATTTGTGTAGTACTGCTCATAATTGGAGCATGTGTCTGCTGCATACCCTGTGTGAAAAAATTAGTTAAAGACTTAGTTGACATATCAGTAACTGAAACTATGTACCAAGACATGGAATTGAATTTGTTGATACCAAGCGAAAGCCTATCTGAAATATAAAGCAAATGACTTACTTAGCTAAAAGTCCTTGAAAGGAAAAGGCTAAGAAATGAAATGATACTGTTTATGTTTCAAATAGAATGAAATGCATTAACAGGAGGGAGAATGTTAGAAAAATATATATATTCACATATGTGCTGCCTAGAAAATATATATTTACATACATGCTGCCTAGAAAAATATATTTACATATATGCTGCTTAGGAAAATGTGTATTCAAACATTCAAACATATATAAGTTGTGTGGTCAGATATATAGAGAAATGTGTGCTTTAGACAGGAATAAATGTGCTCAAATCTATATAGGGAACAAAGGTTGAAAAATAGTATGATATGTAATGCATTTAATTCTGTTTTACTAGAATAATAGTAGAAATAAACTCGCATATTATTGCTTGAAGCATAAGCTGCAGTGTAATTAGAAATTTGGCCTTGGCAGCGTTCAAGCGCGGCCTGGCTCATGTCTGTCAGTAAAGATTATTTTGCAAAGTTAGAAAATAATAAATCTGTCTGCATGTGTATCTTTTCCTGCTTCCACCAGAAGAATAGCCTTGTGCGCACTATCAGAGATAGTGTCCAGCTGGTAAACAAGAGAGGAACAAAGAGAAGCATTAAAGAAGACATGCACCCATTGTATTCGAACTAATCTAAGAGCCTTGAATTGGCTACATCCTCGGAAGGACATTGTGACTGACCAGGTGCTTGCAAGGCTGTAATATTCTCATGGGAAAAAGATTTTTGAAAAACACCATCTCAGCACTTTTTCATAAGTTACTATGATGTAAAGACCCTGTCACTGACCATGTCAGTGAGGTGGGCAAAAGCTGATAGTGAAGTGTATAAAATACCATATGTCTCACCAATAAAATCAGACAAAATTCTGTACAAGTTTCTGTATGGTTTTTTGCCTCCTAATGTACATTAGAGTATTAGTAAATAAGATACTTGAGTTCTCCTGCATTACTGTTTGTTATTGACTGACATTGTTTTTGAATGCCAGATGATTTTTACAGTCTGACTTTAACAAATTTATTTAACAATGTCCAACAGCTCAGGGTTTGACATGGCCTTGTATGTTAAGCAGAGATCACCTCTGAGTAGACAATATGCCACAGAGTATAGCTGGAGTTTTTTTAGACGGTCAGCATATGGCATCTGCTTTAGGCCTGTGATTCTTTTAGTGAGGTATTTCTGTGGCCTTTCCAGCTGTTGCAGATGACTTGTGAGGTACATACCAAATGGGGCATTATACTCTATAATGGGTCTAATGAGGGATGAGTACAGTGGGACAATGACCTCCTTTTTTCTGGATGAAAAGCCCTTAGTGATGAGGTGTGCCACATAGAAGGATTTCCTGACTGTTGTGGCGATGTGGTTATCAAAGGTGAGACCACTGTCCACCTGTGTCCCAAAGCCTCTTATCACACTTTCGGTGTTTAGTGTACTGCCACCTATGTGGTAATTCATGGGTACATGTATTTTCCCAAAGGGGATAACTATACATTTCTTGGCATTAAACTTGAGCCCATGGCTCTGGCACCAAGCATCTGTTTCTGTAAGGCCCTTTTGCAGAATATCCACATCATTTGGGGATTCAATAATGGCTCCCAGTTTGCAGTCATCTGCAAACTTTGTTAGCCAGAGTCCCTTAGTGTTGACCTGTATTTCAGAGAAGTAGATGCCAAACAAGAGCGGCCCCAGGACTGAACCCTGAGGTACTCCACTTGTCACTTGTCTGGAGCTGGATTTGGAGTATGCTACTCTTACAGCCTGGGTTCTGTCAGTAAACAAGTTGGCAACCCATCGAGTGACGTAGGGATTAATGCCCAGCTTAGTAAGTTTATCATCAACAAGGAATGCAGAAACAAGGAATGCAGAAATCATATGTATATTGAAAATGTATGGCACAAATAATGAAGACTAACAAAGGTAGGTATATGCATTTTACCTTTCAGCCTGTTGTTAGACGTTTAGGAAATTTTCAGTGTTTTGACAAGCCAAAAATATTCAAAAGGCCTCATAAATATATAAGTTGCTTTTTCTTGAAGAAAAACCATATTTCCTTACAATGAGATCAGTTTCTCATCAACATCATTAAACTGCTACTTGTGCAGCAAAACAGCATATATGGAATGTGCTATTATACATTAAACATGCAGGCATTAACTACCTAGCTATAACAAGATATGTCATTAAACCAATAATTCATTTTACTTTTGAGTATAGTCAGAAATTTAATGTGATACTCCGTATAAAAAAAATCACATTTTATGTGTAGACTGATGCAAATGGCATAAACTGTGGAAAACTGCAATATTTTGGTGGCCTGGATGATTACCCAGTTATAGGACATAAAATGCTTTCTGCAAAATGTTGTATAAACTCCACAATAAGCAAATATGTATGTAATAGTGTTACAGAGAGAGGGAAGACATCCATTATTCAATTACAGGTACAATTATGGCTGCCATAATAAATCTAGTTTTCCAGTTGTCTTAAACTTGGCTACCATGGAACTAGACAATATACCCAGTGGTTTCCAAAACAGGATAAAGGAAAACCCAACTATGCCCATATCAATCATGTTAAAATGTTAACATATGTAGACATATTTACTGAACGACTGTAGTGGTACCCGTGTACAAGGTGGGAGTCACGGCAGACTCAGACAGTATTCTTTTTAAATCACTGAAAGAATAACAGTGGAGTTTATCGAAAAAAGGCATAGACCTACTTCTCTTTAGTTATGGAACAGTATAGGGTTATTAAGGGAAGATCTTACCTTGGAGGGCTTCGCATGGGGGGAGTTACCATAATGGTTAAGGTCTTTACCGTACAAATACAAAGTACAGGGTTTGATTCTGACCTCCAGTTTTTAGTTGGGCTATCCTAATCTTCAGACAGAAAGCCTAGTATTTACCTGTTGACCAATAAACTATGAACTTTCGTCGAGACCATCTTTGATGAGTAGCAGTGGCACTTGATGAAGGACTGACAGTGCATACTGCTTATTATGACCTTGCTAATGCATTTGACACTATGCTACATATCAGAATGATTGTCAAATGATTCTTATTAAACATCTGTCCATACATAATTCACTTGGTAAATGACTGTCTATTGGTTCTTCAACCCACAGTTCCTCATAAATCACTTGCTTTCTTATAGGGAAAAACAGCGATTGCTCCTGAATTCATTGCACTGCTTTGGACAGTTTCACATTTCCCTAATATCGTGCAACTACGGATTCATCTATGTACAATCAGGAGATGTAGGTGAAAGCCCTCTTCACTGTCTACATGAGGAGTTTGCACTCTGCATAAAACTGTTTTGATGTATGACATTGCAAAGTATGGCATACAAATGTTTCAATCTAATAGCAACAGTAAACAAGTGATTAATCAAAAGAATACAGCAAGTCAGGGTGCACCAGGTATCTAGTATGAAAAACGTTACCAGAAGAAGAACTGAACATTATATTAAAATAGCACAGATGTTTAAGCTTATGGGCCATTTGAATTTATATGTTATAATTAACTTAAGAATACACTCTCACAGATTCTAATATTTTGTCTAAACTACCCTTCCCTCTACAAACAGAACTGTGCCCCATCCCTTCTGGAAACGAGCAGAGTTTTTCAGTATGACAAAACTATGTCAAACCTGTGGCAGGAGTGTGTTCCACAAACACACAACCAATAAGGTGAAATAGGGCAGTGCGCTACTGAGAACTGCTACCTTATTTTCCTCCCCATTTTTCGGGTTTTTCGGGTCCTATGAATTAGGCTTCATCGGCTTTAGAAACAGCACCCCATGCTCTTTCCTTCAACCAGCATGCATAGTCTGATATTTCCTGCTAGTAACATTGTTTTACTTTTGGAAGACTCATGTCCATGACTACCTTACCTACTTGTTCTTGCAACTGTACTATAGAGTGGAGGTTGTCACATAAGTTTGGGCTACTAGTATCTGGTCCTACTGGCTGAGTGTCTGCTCATTGAACTTCTGTCTTCCTATTTCTCTTCTTCATCATCTTACCTTCCCATAGTAATGTAGGATCAATTTCCCAGCCTTGTATACCAACTTTACCTCACATAAAAGTTTTTTTTTTTCTTCTTGCACCTTCAGCCTCTGTGGTTGCTTGTCTTGTTACACGTCTTGTGTCACTATCTTCACTTCTGCAGTGATCTGACTCTTCTTGAGCTCCACATTTTACCTGTACTTCAGTCTCCTTTCCTTATGTACTCTTTTCTGGTATTTTGTTAGCAGATATGTCTTCTAAAATGTCAGCGTCATCCGAAATGCTCTGCATTCTGTGTACATCCTTCAGAACTGGATGATCTCTAAAACATTTAGAGCCATTCCTCATCCTTTCTGCCTTCTTGTATACTCTTTACCACATTTTTTTTTCATTTACTGCTTTAGACAGAACTTGTTTAGATTTAAACACACTGGTCGGTGCCCATTATTTGGTTTGATGTTTCCTTCAATAAGCATGTCACTGTCCCCTCTATTGCAGATGCTGGCTGCACTACTCTCGCACCCCTTTTTCCTTCACTATATCTATACAAAAGTACCTCTTCTTCTACTAATTGGCAAGTCCATCTTAGACTTCTTCATATTACTTTCAATACTGTGGGATATCACAGATAGAAGCTACTGTCTCACAACACACACTGCTGTCACAAATTTATATGTGGCAGTGCTGGATTTAAATGTACACCAATGGCATTAAATAACATTCAAAGTCTGACTGACTGAGAAAGTATATATGAAATGCAAAATACTGTCTTCGCTAGTAGGTAATACCTACCACACTCAAAAAAGATTTACATTTTACAGCTACAGGTCAAAGTTATAATCATTGGGTATTGGGTCCATTTTATGTCACCCACCTTAGACTGAACCTTCTGCCTTCCAGTACAGTCTTAAGAACAATAATGGAAACTTGACTAACATTATTTTGTTTGCACACACACACACACACACACACACACACACACACACACACACACACACACACACACACACACAGTGCTTCTTTTCTTGTATTTCTGGTAATGCTGCCACCATCTTAAAGGCACATCAAAAATATGATTATTGTTTATCCTTAAAATAAGCCAGTTGTAGTAGCAATAGCTTAAACAGTAGTAACTCTTCAAAAGAAAAAAAGACAACAGTTTTTATGACACCATTCCAATGCAAATACCCTTAAGGTAATAAAAATCACCAGACATAAGCATTTAACATTGAATAAAGATACTATTTACTTGAAATAAACATAATCATTGCATCACATAAAATCAAAACACAGCGTTATACTCGTACAAGGAAAATACAAAATCATTTTAAATAGATGAAAAAATAGAATTCTAGCAGCTTATGTGGACCTGTCTCTACCAGCATCTAAACGTGTATATTAAATTTCTGTCAACCTCTGGCTTAAAAGAACAAAAAGTAGTTGCATAATTTTACAGGCAAATGGAATCTAATTTGAGCTCTGTCCAGAAATGCAATTCACCTGCACAGTCCACAAGTAAGGCAGTATGTGATTAACAGTCTTTCTAACAGAATCCATAGCAGCAACTCCTTTTCCGATTTAAAAGTGGATGATGCTTTTCCTGTCCAACAGCATAATGTTCAAACAAGGTAACATGTCTGGGTACCAGAAATGGTTGCACATTTGTGGCACACATTCAGATGCAGTTTCTGGACTGTTGATGCCTTTCCACTGTAAACAATCTTATAGTCTGTAATGTTACAATTTTATATTATACATGTTTTACACAAGATAAATGCTGCAAGATTTATATCAACCACAGTTTTTAATGAAACACATAACTACATTTGCTTTAACATTTACTGTTTCTGTAGACAGGTCACACAATTGTCACTTCAAGAGCCTCATTTCTGGAATGCTTATGGACGGGGGAAAAGCTTTCCTCTGAAATGAAATATATTGATAAAATAAAGTGTGTGGTTTGTGATCTGCAGCCCTTTGTTAATCACTGTCTGCATCAGTATCCAGGCTTTACTTTTGTGACTCTGTCACTTTATTAGTAAATGACTTAGATGAGCTTGAAATCCAAGCAGTCTTATCTCTGTAGGTGTAATAAGTCTTTGTGTCCAGAAGTGCAGCTATGTTAGATAATATGGGCACTCTTTCTGTAAGGTTCACTCTCTAGATCACATCCTCTTCATTTGGTTTTATCTGTCTTTTCCCACAACTTGTGAGGTTCCACTTCATGAATAAGCTGTCATTCTTCCAATGTTGTGACTGTTTCAGCAGCACTTATCTGCACACAGGCCATCTATCTTATCCTTAAAGCTTGACACTTTATTTGTGAGGACACCTAATGTTTTGATAATATAATCAAGTTGGCCATCCATCACAGTTTTTCCCATTTTTTTGCACATGAGGTCAGGGTATCACTTCAACAGTGACCATCTAGATCCAAGGTTTACACTGTTGGGTGATTAGCCCTGCTGCAATAATTCTTCCACAACAAACACTCACACCTATGTCCAATTTAGAGTGTCCAGTCCACCTGCTGCATATCTTTTGAATGTGGGAGGAAACCAATATAAACACAGGGAGGATATGAAGACTCCAAACAGAAGGCACCCCAGCTAAGGATCGAACTAGGCAGCCTCTTGCGGTAAGGCAACAACACTATCTGCTGTGCCACTGTACCACCCTTACTCATGTATGTTCTAAAATCTACAGAAGTGATAATGCAGCACTTCACAGGGAAAATGGATATACTTGACCATATAGACCTTTCACTAAATCACCAAAAATGCATTTTATTTTAGCACCTTACGCAGAAATCACCATCAATGTTTTCAGCTTGAATGAGCTCCACAGCATTCCTTCAAGAATGCAACAGTTAATAATGCCACAGAATGTCTTGAGGGTACCCTAAGCAAACATGTTGGTTCATTAAGGATATAAACCAACTCTGTTTTCAAAACTAGTTCTATTTCATTACAGTTTCCACTGAAAAATTCTGCTGAGAATGATTGAATGATAATATGAAGTTTGGTTTTACAATTATCTTAAAGATGATGGCATTATGAGCTGTGTTAATTACATAGGGTACAACTATGGAAGAGAAAAAGAAAGACCCCATGTTTGTCTGCATGATATTCAAGAAACTGCCATCCCTAGATATATTTCTTACTATTTGTTCCACAGTTCCAAACTGTTTCGATTAAAATACTGAATTACTGCTGTGAGTATTATATGGTCAAGTTAAGCATGAAACTGTGTATTAAGGTAATCCAGTAAAGATTTTTTGAAAGAATGACATCCTGTCTAGAATAAACTGCAAAGTCTTGTGACCATTGGTTGCAAGGATAGCAAAGAATAAAGCTGGTTGTCAGAAAATAGATGGATGGATGGATGGACGGACGGATGGATGGATGGATGGATGGATGGACGGACGGGCGGACGGATAGATGGATGGATGGATGGATGGATGGATGGATGGATGGATGGATGGATGGATGGATGGATGGATGGATAGAGTTCCATAATCTAGGGCCAAAGCTAGACATGCTTTACCATCACTGAAACTTTTTTATAAGAATTACTAAATTTAAGACAGCTAGGGATGAGGAGCAGAGAATTTATAGTATGTTGAATAAAATGTTGCATGTGTTAGAGGCAGGACAGACATTGATCTTCAGGTGTTAGAGGCAAGAACAACATTGATCTTCAGTAGTAACTTCACCAATAATGACTCCTAGACATCAGGACAATATAATTGGATATAATAATTGGCTACATAATTGATGTCATTCTGGCTACATAATTGGTGTCATTCTAAGGGGTCTATATTATAAGATCGACAGTTGAAAACATCGAACAACAATTGGTCGACACCATATGGTTGATGTCTTCAAATGTCGACCTTATAAAAACACAAAGAAAAGAAAAGAAAAAAGTACCCTAATGGGTTTAAGCTGGGGGGCAAGCCCCCTTGCACCCCCCACACACCCACTACTTAAATATACCAACTCCGAGACCGCACTACATTGCAGTAAAGGGGACTCTCCCCTTACAGAGATTTCCGTTTACACGCTCGAGATTCTGAGAGTTCGATATTCTCATGCCGACAATGTCACATTTGACATTGTCAGCTTTCGAGAATATAATATAGACCCATTCTAAGGGGGGGTCAGTAAGCGTCAGGCAGGGATGAAATGGCAAAGACTTCCTGTTTTGCTAGGAATAGCTTACACCTCTTGTACCAAGGCTTCCACATAATGTCTAAAGTCCACTGCCTCTATAGTGCCTTTTTAGGCAGAGTCCACTTGCTGAGCATTCCTAAATAAGTGATTAAAATTATATTTGATCAGCATATGATGGCACTACTGAATGATAGGAGTCTAAATAGAAGCATGCCAGAACACAGTCATATTATTATAGTTACTAAGACATGGTTTCAGTGCAATGACTGCACTCCCTCTATAATGGGGTTTAGTGGCTGTCATGCCTTCAGACCGTTGGGCAACTGTTAGGAAGTATCTTTTAGAAACATCATTACTTGATATCAAATGATCCATAATCCTAAGCTGGATCTCATGGAGATCCAAATCACCCTTACCAAATGCAGCTATTATTTCGTTGCTAGCTATATATCCCCATCAAAGTCCTGTAAAGATCATGGAAATTATCATAACACCATTGAGGCATTAAATATCAAACCAAATACCTTCTTGCTAGTGAACTTTACTTACCCATGCATTGATTGGCACACCTCTAAACATATTTATGCTCAGACTTTTTTTAATACCAATGCACTGGAGCAATCTGTAAAAATACCTACTAGAGGCTCTAACATCCTTGACCTGGTCCTTACCAACCTAGCCCCTGCCTGTACTCCATCCTGCATCTCCTCATCCCTGAATAAATCTGACCACAAATTGGTCATCTTCTCTGTCATGCCTAGATGTACTACCTCAGCAACAGATGAGGCCATCATTCACCAGGGAAAACTTGTTTCAGTTTGTAGAAGACATATGCAGAACTCCCAACAATCCTTTGCAAGTAGATCCAAATGATAGGGCTTCAACATTCACCTCCAACTTTTACCGGCACTTAAACAACTGCAGAGAAATATCTGTACCCCATCTTCCCTAAATATAATGGTAAAGTCAAGAATAAACCTCTCTAGTAGAACTCCTATATAAATAAATTGTATAATAAGAAAAATAACTCAAAAGTTACATCCCCATCCCCCTACCTCAAGACAAAACCGATATGTGCCCACAAGGAACTTAAGAGCAGTATTCAGGAATGTAAAGCAGAAAACAAACTTAATGTTATAAGAGATATCAAAGGAATTATGTCAGGAAATTAAGAAATAATGTCCAACAATGCACTTGGCTCTTCCATAATAATATAACACACTCTGATATCAAGCTAATATACTAGAAGAATAACTTCCTACTAACTTTAATCTCACATATCCACATCGTTACTCCTGTTAACTCTGAAAATTTAGTTTCCCTTGAAATCATCTTGAAACAAATCTTAGAATCTCTGTCAAAGGTTAAAAATAATATTTCCATTAGGCCAGACAACATACCAGGTTGCATTCTCATCTGTACCAAGTATGCAGTATCCAAATCTCTACTTAACTGTTCAACCTCGGCATGTCTACAGGGCTTGTGCCTACTGCCTGGAAAACACTCTCTGTGACTCCCCTACTCAAGGGTGGCCTCTGCATCAACCCCAGGTAATTACAGACCCATCACCCTTACCAGCTCTCTATGCAAGACCACTGATTGTATCATAGTAGAACTCATTTATGCAGATATAGGCAACTTTAATGAACTCGAGCTCACTCAGATTGTTTATTTTTTGTGAGGGGCATGTCCTGTTTCTTGAACCTAGTAAGATTCTTTGAAGAGGTTACAGAGGACGTGGACAGTGCTCATTCTGTGCACATTGCTTATCTTGACCTGGCCAAGGCTTTTGATATTATTCTCCATGCTGGAATTGTTGAACAATTAGACAAACTTAAAGCAAACCTCTACATTGTCCACTAGATTACAAACTGGCTACCTGCTGCTGGTATGCTCTCTGAATGTAAAATGGTAGCAAGTGGTGTGTCACAGGTATCTGTGCTAGGCCGTCTCATGTTTCACATTTATTTTGCAGACATTCAAGGCGATATCCAGAAAGTGTGGTTGACCAAGTTTGTCGATGACTGCATGCTGGGTACTGTTATCTGCTCATTTTCTGACAGTAAACAGCTCCAGCAAGGGTTGGAATAAACACATACCTGATACGCTGAAAACAATTTAAAGCTGAATGCAAAAAGTTGTAGCATAGTAGTGTTTGGCAAAAAAAGCTGCTCTCACCTTATATGTTATAAATGGTACTCCTTTTCAGACAAAGATGGTCATAAGAGACCTTGGTACTTCTTTAGACAACACTCTGTCATTCAGTTATCAAGTTTCTGAGACAGTCAGGTAATCTTTCCAACTGGCCCAGTAAATTAGCAAGGGAATATCTTCAAGAACCAAAGAAGTCATCCTTCCCCTCTATGCTTCCTTTAACAGACCCATCACTAAATACATTGCCACTTTGATATGTACAAATCCAAGCATATTGCTCAATTGGAATGGCTCTAAAGATTTCTAACCAAGAAAATTAAAGGTCTTAAATACTTCAACTATTCTGAAAGATTAGCATGATTCCCCTTACATTAAATGAACTACTGACTTTTCCAAGTGACCTGTGCATAGCTTTTCAAGTCATAAAAATCCCAATTATATTTGACCTCCTATTTCTTCACAAAACCAATGCCTCTATAAACACCCTCATTACAGACCTAAGTCTAATTGGGTTAACAACAACCACCACCAGTACTGTTAGCCAATAGGGTGCTGGTGGAAATTGGGCTACTATTGACCGAAGGAGAAGAAGAGGGGGAAGGCATGCCCAAAGGCAGGAAGAGAGGAGGAAGGTTAGGAATGCAGTAGTGAGGGTAGGAACTTTGAATGCTGGCAGTATGACTGGTATAGGGAGAGAGCTAGTTGATATGATGGAGAGAAGGAAGGTTGATATATTGTGCGTGCAAGAGACCAGATGGAAGGGAGTAAGGCCAAGTGTATAGGAGGCGGGTTCAAATTGTTCTGTCATGGTGTGGATGGCAGGAGAAATGGGGTAGGGGTCATCCTGAAGGAACAGTATGCCAAGAGTGTTTTGGAGGTGAAGAGAGTGTCAGATAGAGTGATGTTTATGAAGCTGGAAATTGATGGTGTAATGATGAATATTGTTAGTGCATACTCTCTGCAGGTTGGGTGTGCAATGGATAAGAAAGAAAAAATTTGGAGTGAATTGGATGAATTGGTGATGACTGTACCCAGGGGTGAGAGACTGGTGATTGGAGTGGATTTCAATGGGCATGTTGGTGAAGGGAACAGAGGGGATGAGGAAGTGATAGGTAGGTATGGTGTTAAGGAGAGTAATGCAGAAGGTCAGATGATAGTGGATTTTGCAAAAAGGATGGACATGACTGTGGTGAATGCATATTTTAAGAAGAGGGAGGAGCATAGGGTGACATAAAAGAGTGGAGGAAGATGCACACAGGTAGATTATATCCTATACAGGAGGGCCAGTCTGAAGGAAACTGGTGACGGGAAAGTGTAGTTAGGCAGCATATAATGGTGGGTTGTAGGATGACATTGGTGATCAAGAAGAGGAGGAGGAGTGTGAGATCAGTGCCAAGGATTAAATGGAAGTTGAAAAAGGGTGATTGTGAGGTGGAGTTCAGGGAAGAGTTAAGACAGACACTGGAGGGTAGTGAAGAGTTACCAAATAGCCAGGTAACTACAGCAGAACTGGCAAGGGAAACAGCTAGAAAGGTGCTTGGTGTGACATCTGGACAGAGGAAGAAGGTCAAGGAGACCTGGTGGTGGAATGAAGAAGTACAGGAGAGTGTGCAGAGGAAGAGGCTGGTAAAGAATAAGTGGGATTGTCAAAGAGATGAAGAAAGTAGACAGGAGTATAAGGAGATGAGGTGCATGGCAAAGAGAGAGGTGGCGAAGGCTAAGGATAAGGCATATGGAGAGTTGTATGAAAGGTTGGACACTAAAGAGGGAGAAAAGGACCTGTACTGATTGGCTAGACAGAGGGACCGAGCTAGGAAAGATGTGCAGCAGTTAAAGTGATAAAGGATAATGAGCAAAATGTACTCACAAGCGAGGAGAGTGTGTTGAGCAGATGGAAAGTGTACTTTGAGAATGAAGAGAATGAGAGAGAGAGAAGGTTTGATGATGTGGGGATAGTGAATCAGGAAGTGAAACAGATTAGTAAGGAGGAAGTAAGGACAGCTATGAAGTGAATGAAGAATGGAAAGGCTGTTGGCCCAGATGACATGCCAGTGGAAGCATGGAGGTGCTTAGCGGAAATGGCAGTGGAGTTTTTACCCAGATTGTTTAATGAAATTTTGGAAAGTCAGAGGATGCCTGAAGAGTGAAGAAAAAGTGTTTTGGTATCTATCTTTAAGAATAAGGGTGATGTGCAGAGCTGCAGTAACTACAGGGGGATAAAACTGATCAGTCACAGCTTGAAGTTATGGGAAATAGTAGTGGAAGCTAGGTTAAGAAGGGAGGTGATGATTAGTGATCAGCAATATGGTTTCATGCCAGGAAAGAGCACTACAGATGCAATGTTTGCTCTGAGAGTGTTGATGGAGAAATACAGAGAAGGTCAGAAGGAGTTGCATTGTGTCTTTGTGGACTTAGAGAAAGCATATGACAGGGTGCCTAGAGAAGAGTTATGGTATTGTATGAGGAAGTCGGGAGTGGCAGAGAAGTATGTAAGAGTGGTACAGGATATGTTTGAGGGTAGTGTGACAGTGGTGAGGTCTGCAGTGGGAGTGACAGATGTGTTTAAGGTGGAGGTGGGATTACATCAAGGATCTGCTCTCATCCCTTTCTTATTTGCAATGGTGATGGACAGGTTGACAAATGAGATCAGACAGGAGGCCCCATGGACTATGATGTTTGCAGATGACATTATGATCTGTAGTGAGAGTAGGGACCAGGTTGAGGAGACCCTGGAGAGGTGGAGATATGCTCTAGAGAGGAGAGGAGTGAAGGGCAGCAGGACTAAGACAGAATATATGTGTGTGAATGAGAGGGAGGATAAAGGAATGGTGAGGATGCAGGAAGTAGAGTTGGCCAAGGTGGATGAGTTTAAGTACTTGGGATCAACAGTTCAGAGTAATAGTGAGTGTGAAAAGAGGTGAAGAAGAGAGTACAGGCAGAGTGGAGTGGGTGGAGAAGAGTGTCAGGAGTGATTTGTGGCAGACGAGTACCAGTAAGAGTGAAAAGGAAGGTCTACAAGAGGGTAGTGAGACCAGCTATGTTATATGGGTTGGAGGCAGTGGCATTGACAAAAAGGCAAGAGTCAGAGCTGGATGTGGCAGAGTTAAAGATGTTAAGATTTGCACTGGGTGTGACGAGGATGGACAGGATTAGGAATCAGTATATTAGAGGGTCAGCTCAGGTTGGATGGTTTGGAGACAAAGGCAGAGAGGCAATATTGCGTTGGTTTGGACATGTGCTGAGGAGGGATGCTGGGTATATTGGGAAAAGGATTCTAAGGATGGAACTGCCAGGTAAGAGGAAAAGAGGAAGGCCTAATATAAGGTTTATGGATGTGGTGAGAGAGGACATGCAGGTGGTTGTTGTGACAGAGCAAGATGCAGAGGACAGGAAGAAATGGAAACATTATCTGCTGCGGCAATCCCTAATGGGAACAGCTAAAAGAGAAGAAGATTACAGACCTAAATCTACACCAAAACATAAACAAGAATCGCTAGAAGAATAGATTCCTATCAAAGTGTATAACAAGCGTATGGAATAAGTTGCCACTACACTATATTGGCTATCTTTAAGGCTAGTCTAGTCACAGATTTACACCAGGCTTATCATGTAAGGCCCTACTCAATTTGGGAGGTGAGTAGTACTAAGTGCTTTAAAGAGTGGCAATAACTTTTAAGTTTGTCTTCTCAAAGTTATATATGGCTAGGTATATTACGGTTCCTGTGATCACTTTCCTGGTATTGTTCCTATGTCCCAGAGTACCTAAGTGAGTGAGTGAGTCAGTGGGCAGAAATAAGCAGTCATCATTTTATATAACATACTATCATTGAGCTAGGTGGCACTGAGATGAGCTATAAGAATATTGGTCCTGTTTGGTTCCTCCATTAAAGTTTAAACACAACATGCCAATGAACACAAAAACCTAAAATGCCACAAGGATAAAGGCTCAAACTGTTCACATTTTTGCAGGGTATTTGGGAGGCTAGCCCTCAATCTACATGCCCCAAACTGATATATATATCAATGTTGCAGTTGCTCAAACACAAAAAAGGGAGGAATCTTCTAAAATAGAGGAATCACTGTTGCTGCTCACATAGAAACTGCACTGGTGATAATTTACTATGGAAGGCAGCCATCAGTGCTTTGATGATATGGTTCATTTATTATGTTTGTAGCCGATTATTATTATTATGAGACAATACCGTGGTAATAATAAGAATGGGAATATTTGCTATCGAGGAAGGAAATTTGCTTTAACAAGTGTGTCTTCATGGGCTGAGAAGGGTAAACAAGAGTTTTGGAACATATATAATCAAAATGATAAAAAAACAAGAGAGAGAGGACACTTTTTCTTGACACTTATCAAATACTTAAGTTTGATCAGTATCATCTGGTTGTGTTTTAAGGAGACTAGATTTGGGAACCGCTTTGCAATCAGGATGTGAGTAAGGTAACAGCTAATACTGTTAAGCCATGCATCTACTTTTACCTTGTCTCCAGAAGTTAGGCATTGGGAAGCCATGCATCTACTTTGACCTTGTCTCCAGAAGTTAGGCATTGGGAAATTAGGCAGCAACTATATTTTTGTGGATTTTTGTTTGGCAGCTGGCACCTGCATTAAAGGTTATGGAGGCAACAAAAATAAGAGAATAACTTCCCTTGCTGTTTTGCTTTACTAAGGATACTTTTTTTTACTTCATGCATTTGTTCATGGTGGCTATGTGCATACTAATATTTTGGATTAAAGATTAGTTTAAGGTGACAGGATACTGGGAGGATAATTTGTGTACTGAATGAGACTGTTATTTGGAGAAAAAGAATTAAAAAGTAACCTGTGATTACAGTTTCATTTTACAGAGGACAGTTTCTTCATTTCAGGATACAGGATACGTACCCAAAGAATGGCGTATGGCAACAGTGGTCCCACTTCACAAAGGCGGTGCTTCTACGGACCCTGGAAATTACCGCCCCATAAGCTTGATGAGCCTGGTCTGCAAAGCTATGGAGAGGATCATTATGGAACTCATAAACAAAGACATTGGGGACCTACAGACATTGGATCCTACCCAATTTGGCTTTGTCAACGGCAGATCCTGCCTTTTGAACTTGGTTGACTTTTTTTAAATAGTCACTAAGGCCATTGATGAGGGTAAGGCAGTTCACACAGCCTACCTTGACCTTGCAAAAGCCTTTGACACAATACCCCACTCGGGCATCATAGACAAACTCACCAGCTTAAATGTAAACCCATATGTCACAAGATGGGTTGCAAACTGGCTCAAGGACAGAACCCACAGGGTCAGAGTTGCTGGAGCTATGTCAGACTCTAAGCCAGTCACAAGCGGTGTCCCACAGGGCTCAGTCCTGGGACCCCTCTTGTTCGGCATTTATTTTTCCGAGGTACAGGCAAACATAGGAGGATTGTGGCTGACAAAGTTCGCAGATGACTGCAAACTGGGCGCCATAATTGATACTCCAGCGGACACAAACATCCTTCAGAGAGGCCTCATAGAAATGGATAATTGGTGCCAGAGCCATGGCCTTAAGCTGAACGCCAAAAAATGTATAGTCATACCCTTTGGGAAAAACAAGGTACCCACAAATTACCGCATAGGTGGTAATCCATTAAGTACGGAAGAGGTAATCAGGGACCTAGGGACCCAGGTTGACAGTAACCTCTCATTTGACACTCACATTGCCAAAATGGTTAGGAAGACCTTCTATATTGCCCACCTTATCATGAAGGGTTTCACATCTAGATCAAGAGAGGTCATTGTGCCCATGTACTCTTCTCTTATCAGGCCAATGATTGAGTACAATGCCCCATTTGGGATGTATCTTACCTGACACCTGCAGCAGTTGGAAAGACCCCAAAAGTTCCTTACCATCATATGCTGCCCAACTGAAAAAACTCCAGCTCTATTCAGTCGCATACCTCCTACTCAGAGATGATCTGTGCCTGACGTACAAGGCCATGTCCAATCCGGAATTAATGGACATGCTCCACCTCAGAAAATCCAAATCCATCAGAGCCACGAGAGCAAGAGACTTAAACCTCAACACAGAAATAAATAGGACATGCTGGAGGGACAGATTCATAACCCAGAGGCTCCCTACACTCTGGAACAGAATCCCAATCCATGTTAGGCAGAGCCCCTCACTAACTCTATTCAAGAGAAATCTTGACGAGTGGATGAGAGATCGTAGGTTTACCCCGGGGGTCATCTCTGTGTCACTACTAGACAGAGGCACAGTAAACTAAACCCTAAAAGGGCGTATTATTCTCATCCTAAGGGGTGGTGAAAGCCACAACACTCTGGCTAGGCTTATAAATGCCCTAGGGCAGATAGCCTAGTACGAACCTATGAACCTATGAACCTATGAAGGTATAGGGTGTCTACAAGTGTTATGAAAATGGAAAACTAACATTATAGGATTGAACAACCCTTGTATCACTTTTCAATGCAAGCATTTTCAGGGGGTTGTAGAGAAGCTGAACAAGAAACAACTGCGTGTGTGCGTGTGCGCATGCGTGCGTGTGTGTGTGTGTGTGTGTGTGTGTGTGTGTGTGTGTGTGTGTGTGTGTGTGTGTGTGTGTGTATGTGTGTGCTTCAGATTTAGATTGAACCAGCAGTCTGTATTTTTTTTCTTGTGAACAGTAAATGTAGTCATATACTATACATTTGTACTGTTATACAGTATTAGACTTCACTCTGGTTTTACATTTGTATTGTCTGTATTGTTCACTATTCATCTGTTAAATAGAGGGTCATTTCAATTATTTGAGTGATTATAGATCTGGCTGTATTTTGTTTTTATGTTTGTTCACTCTAGTTGGTATCTGAAGTAAAGTCAAATACATTTTTGTTGACTACTTACTGACATTAACTATTTGATATTTCTCTGTTGACTTTACATTCAAGCATTATTTTAGAGGTTGTATTGCATGAACAATATAGTGGCCCATATGTGTATACTAATTTAATATTTCATTCTTATTATCAGTTATTCATTTTAAGATTGTTAGTCATCATACTTAGGAGGTGTTCTGGTTTAAGCACTTAAAGATTGACTGTTAGAGTGAACATTATCAACAAGAATGCTGGTTTTCCTCCTCAAAGGCACATTAAAGCATCTGGCCACAACAGAGAGTACTGTACTGTTTGTGCACTGACATACCACACCATCCACCCAAGGTGCACTGCAACACTTCCAAAATAATTTGCTTTTGTCTTAAAACTCGTAAACTGTTTCCTTGTACGTATAAAAAGGACAGATAACGCATTCTTTCTTCAAATAAATATGTCACATCCCGACAAAAAGCCCTGTTACTGGGAGTCTATACTTGACTTACTGGTTATTATATTGTAAGACCTCTGTGTTGAAATGCACGTTTAGAAGAATTGTGTAAGAACTTCAGTACTAGAAAAGCAAAATGATAAATGTTACATGTAGGGAGAGAATAAGTACTTTTGAATAATAAGTGCTACAGACCACTCTAAAGGTGTAAATCATTTCCCTTGACTCTCTCTTTCTCTCTCTCTCTATATATATATACACACACACACACACACACACAATCCTGGCTGAACTTACTCCCTATACTTCACTCACCCCCTTCTACCTAGATCACACTCACATTCCTCTCCCGCCTCCACTCCTCTCCTTTTTGTTTTCCGCTCTACCTTACCTTATTTTCTTCATCTCTGCAGACCGTTCCTTCCCTGCTCACCTAAGCTACCTGAAGGCACCCTACCCTGCACTCTTCTTATAATCCTTTTCTCTATATCCGTCTAACTTCTATAACCATAATATCAGCAGCTGACTTAATTTCACCTCGCCGTCTATAATCATGTGATCTCTCATATTTCTTTAAATGTCTTATTTGAGCTGTCTCAGGTCCCATTTACCACATACTAATCTTCTTCTTCTTCTTTCGGCTTTTCCCGGTTAGGGGTCGCCACAGCGGATCACCTTGTCCGCACATTGATTGGCAGTGGAGTTTTACAGTGCCGAGTTGCCAGCCCGGCGCCCAACCTTCCACAGAAGGCACACTGACACACACACCTAGGGCCAATTTAGAGTGTCCAATCCACCTGCAGCATGTCTTTGGGATGTGGGAGGAAACCGGAGCACCCGGAGGAAACCCACGCGACCACAGGGAGGACATGCAGACTCCGCACAGAAGGCATCCCAGCCGGGGATCGAACCGGAGAACCTCTTGCTGTGAGGTGGCAATGCTAACCACTGCACCACCGTGGCCGCCCTTACCACATACTAATCTATGTAACAAATAATATAACTATTGAATTTTTCCTCACATATTCTCTTCATCTCATCTTATTGTTTTTCATTGCACTCTACTATGAAGCAAATGTTCTATGTTTTTCTGATTACAACATTTTTTTCTCACTCTTATGTTTGTAATGTAACATGATACTTTGTACCTGTACTTGATTTTTGAAATATTGTGATTGTGGAGCTTTTCTCCCCAGGCCTCCGCTAAAAATGAGCACTTTCTGGCGCAGTCAGACTTTCCTGGTAAACAAATGTCAGATAGATTCAGGTATATTTATTTATTTATTAATTATTTATGTCATAATCACAAATCACTGAACAGACTTGACTAAAAACTCATTTAACTGGATGCAATATTGATAGAAACCATTCTACACAAAATATACCTAAAAGTGTTTTTCAGGAGGCAAGTACCCCTGTACCCCCATACCCCCCTTACATATAGCATACTAACTCCACAGTCGCATAATCATGGAGAAAAGAAAAAACACCACATACAGGGAATCGTTGCTAATGCACAAACACACACACACACATATATATATATATATATATATATATATATATATATATATATATGTCTATATCTATATATATATATATCTGGGGATAGTGTATGATGGCGGCCATTGTCAATAGATGCATACTGTTCTAGACTCACTTCCCTAATAACTCCTATTATCAGAAACAGCACCATGACCATTGTCTTACCTATACTCAGTTTCATCTCATGTACCTTCAGTTTTGCATTCCAGTCCCCTATCATTTGCTGAAGTTCCTGTTCAAGGTCTGCTTGTAATGCCACATTGTCTGCATACAACAGCTTTGTTGATCTATCCCCTCTGACTTGTTCACTG
Source organism: Protopterus annectens (assembly GCF_019279795.1). Taxonomy (NCBI): domain Eukaryota; kingdom Metazoa; phylum Chordata; order Ceratodontiformes; family Protopteridae; genus Protopterus; species Protopterus annectens. Next base: position 1,151,356,612 of record NC_056733.1, read on the forward strand.
ATGGAGTTCCCTCTGTGAGCCAGAGCACTGTTCATGTTTATGGCAATGGATCCATGTACATAGCTTGCACTAATTTTGCCAGTTTTTCTGAGGCTTCAAACCATCCCAGAACTACCCAAAGTCGCCTTTTTTATGTATATTGTCATAGGTTTTCTCCATGTCAAAAAATACTCATTTAGACTATTTATTAATCTCCAGTTTCTTCTCCACTACATAACTATAAATATTGTTTTGGTTGTACTACAACCTGCTGCTCTCTCATCTTACTTTCCACTGTCTGCACATTCATTTATGAGTCACATTCAGCAGCACTTTCATGCAGTCTTACATGAGTTCGATCCCTCTGTACTGACTGCAGTTGTGATATCCCTTTCATTCTTATACATTCGCAGTAGAATGCTCATTTTCCAGTCAGCTGGGATATGCCTCTCTCTCGCTATGATCTGTCTCTGCCTATGATAAGTACCGTCAGGAGCATAGAGTTACAGATCGGAACAATAAATTGAATGATGGAATTTCACTGTTGCATAAAATGGATCTCTAGTTGAACAATAACGTTAGGTTGTTGAATGTGATATTATAGCAATAACCCACGCCTGGGTGTGGGTAATGCTGGATTTACCCACGGTTGGTGTGGTTTGGTCACGAGGGCGAAGCCCGAGTGGCCAAACAAAGCCAACCGTGGGTAAATCCAGCATTACCCACACCCAGAAGTGGTTATTATTATAATGACATTATTTAAGAAAAAAAATGATTACTTTTCTTAAATAATGGCATTGTATAATGCCTCCTTGCTGCCCTTCTGCAGCTGTCTGGTATTCTGTGGCAGTTCTAATGTACTGCGCATGCGTATGCCTATGCAGTACATCAGAACTGTGGGCAAAAGCAACGGAGAAAGCAAGATCTCCGTTGCTTTTTACAAACTGTTTTCGTTATGTTAAATGGGTTTAACATAGCGAGACAGCTTTAAAAAAGCAACAAAGAATCTCTGTTGCTTTTTTTAAAGCTGTCTCGGTATGTTTTGAAAAAAGCAACGGAGAAAGCAAGATCTCCGTTGCTTTTTACAAACTGTCTCGCTATGTTAAAGGAGTTTAACATATCGAGACAGCTTTAAAAAAGCAACGGAGAATCACCGTTGCTTTTTTTAAAGCTGTCTCGCTATGTTAAACTCGTTTAACATAGCAAAACAGTGTAAAAAAAGAGTTATAGTAATGAAAAAAGTCTGGGCGACTGGACCTTTTTCCATTACTATAACTCTGATTTACAACGTTACAATCAGCGTGCACGTTTTTGAATATTTAATGGGGGGTCGTGTATAAAACCCCATAACTACTACTTTCAAAACATTTAGCAGCTGTATGGTAAACATACAAGTACTGTTGGGCAACACTGTCAGTAGCACACACTTCCATTGTTGCAATACCATCTTATAAAGTTAATTTGTTGTAGTTTTTGTATAGTTTGTACCACCTTCCTCCTTACACATTTTAGCACTACTGTCTTGCTCCATTCCATGCATTTCTTTTTTGGACTAGGTCTGTAAGGTCTCATAGTACAGCCAAGAAATTGCCCAAATTTTACAGCTCTTTCTGCACAGCAATTCTGCTTCACCAGATCAACCAAACCACAAAGCAAAGATCAGCAATTCAGTTCCTTGTCTGACCACATTAAATAGCTTTTTACTGTACATGTCACGTCTGTGTGAATGTTTAGTCTGGCTCTTGTTGCATCATATTTTAGCAGTGTTTCCAGTCTAGCCAATAAAACCTTATGCTAAGTCCCAGAGTACTGTTTTTTTCCCTTACATCTACCTGCATACACCTCTGACTGTGACATGTTAATGTGTAGGGGAGTGAAGCAAACAATGATATCAATGTCTAACAAAATATTCTGTACTGCTTTTATATGATTATTGCAGAAATTATTGAATTGGTTCGCCGGGGAAGGAAGTAAGCAGTTACTGTTTTGACAAAATATTAGGACAATCATCTTTGAGAACAAATGCTGCTGTGTGTCTAATGCTGTCAGCCATGAGTAAACACAGTGGATGTCTCCAGTTCTTTTTATGTAAGCACTCATCTTCCTAGTATCTTGTAAAACATGTTGCTTCTGCATCACTGTGCCTGCATCTAGTCACACTTTGAAGAATTGAACAGCTGTGTGTTACAAACAGTGTTCAGTCGTTCAGACCTTGTGTTTATGTTCATGCTCACGGGACTGACAAATGCTTATAAACAACATATTAAAGAAAGACAAGTGCTAATAAGTAGGTTCTGGTTCTTTGGAGATGATGTTTATGTCAGTGGTGGCAGAACCAGTGACACCTTATTATCATTTGCCAATCCTGCTGACAAGCACAAATTAGCTGACCTATAAAAATGAATTATCAGGCTTCTTTTATTCCTCTATAAAACATTTATTGCAGTTCACTGATTCATTGGGAAACTATGAGTGTATTTCAGAGCTTCTGGATTAGGGAATTTAGCATTTCAGTGTCTTCTATTTGCTGCTACAACCACAGTTGATAAAAGCACCACTGACTTCTGTATTTAGGTTAAGCAGCCCCTTCTTGACAATTTGTCTAAATGTGCTCAGCAGTATCTTTATTTACAACACCAACAGACCTAAAACAAATAGTAATCCAAAGAGAAAATCTGTTTCTCTGTTTGCCAGTATAACCAGAGGGTTAAGTCAATTAGGATAAATAGTATTTACACTGTAGCCCAGGGTTTGATTCTTTTAGCCCCCATTTGTATACTTTGTGACTCTGATAAAGTCATTAAATCATACAATACTCCTGACTTACTCCAGAAAAGTGACATTTGTGACTAATGGGTTTACCTTCTTACATTAACAAACAGTAAGCTTCCAGCTCACTTAATTGTGCATGGTGGGCTATTCGCTTGTAATTGCTTCTCACACTTTTATCATTTTTAGCTTACTTCTTTATTTTAATTTACTTTTTTTAGTTTGTTGATGATGGTGGAGTACTGATCCCAGTGCACAGCTTACAAGCTCAACCTGGGAGCTTCCTAAACATAATGCAAAATGTGGTCTGAAGTTATTCTTCTTTCAAATATTAGTTCTTTTCAATGTATGTCAAAAAAATACATATAAGAGCATTTGCAACAAGTCTTTAAAATTTTGGTTAGAAAGGTGACACTACTTCATATTTCCTGTCTCGAATAAATGTTTATAACATTCTACTTTAAAATGTGCGATATGGGTCTTGGAAACACTTTGCATGTTGCACCCAAAGTTGAACAAAAAGCGGTCATGTGCCAAGAGAGAGCAATTCAGAGACACACTTATTACAATCATGATAGGACACAAAATTCTGTGTTTTGCGTAATTTTCAAATTATGACATAATGACATGGAAATTAATAGCATTACTAAAATGAGGGTAATGGCAAATAGAAATAAAGGTGAACAATTTGGTGGTATAATTCAGAAACATAGAGTTCAAGCATCAAGATGCTACTGACAAAGCTGCTGATGACTGTAAAATCCTGCAGTTATGGGAGAGAGAATGTGAAAATGTGCACAGCATACCTCTCAACTGTCCAGACTGTCACAGAATTGTCTGCATCATTTAAAACCTGTCCATGATTTTGAGCCTTTGTCCCACCATTACTTTTGGTTTTGTCCAGATTTCTTAAGCAAAGAGTTTGAGAGGTATGATGTACAAGGTAGCCTCTAGTGAATATGGGTATGCAGGAGGCTGCTGTTGCTGCTGTTAGTTATGAAGATGTGCATCATCATCATCCTCAGGGCTGCTGAGTTTTACTTCCACACCTAACTTACCATGCCCTCCTCAACACGTACATAGTGGACCTCTACCACTTGAATGAGACACCATGCAAGAGCTAGATGAGATGTGCTTCCCTCATATGCAGCCTGCGGGATGTAAGGAGTACCCATTTCTGTGGATACCAAGGTATGTGCGTCTTTGAGAATTGTATTATAGCGATGATCTGGTAACTAACAGAGGACACAGTGGGTGTATCCCAAGGATATGCAATAAGGATACTCCACACATTTCCCAGTGCCATGCTACAGCATATAGGGGAGCATACATTGTTGTCAGACACCCCAAAGGAAAGAAACAACACCATGCAGGCATTTTATGATATAGGCCATGTCCCTGAGCTAGTGAGAAGAATTAATTGCACCCACACTACTATAAAGGTCCCACCTGTGACTCAAGGACAATAGTATTTCAGCCAAAAAGGGGTTCCACTCCAACAGCTGCCAGATGGTCTGCAATGCACAGGATATGATATACAATGTGTCAGCAACTCACTCAGGCACACACAGCTTCTGCATCTGACATGCGTATGACTTATATCAGAGGTTTATGTGAGGTGATTCTCAACAGGACCCTCTTACTGGGCATGACTGTGCAGGCATGCCCGATATGTCTTGATGCCATGGCTAATGATGCCCAATATGGCTTGATGCCATGGCTAATGACACCAATAAGAAACCTATAGACAATGGCAGAGGATGCATACATCACCACCCTGTTACAGATATGAATTATCATCATACATGTGTTCATACTGTTTAAGAATTGCTTCCATTGTCTACAGTTCTCTGATGATGCCCTGCAGTATAATCCTGAAACATGCATTAATATAGTTGTGGTATATACAATATTGCCCAACATGTTGCTATGTGAGCAGATATAGCAGGTGAGAGAACTCCAGAAGTATGCAGTGAAGGAGATGCCTGATGAGGAACCTGTGGAGAAGTTGGCTGCAAGGAAGGAGCCTGTGAAGGAGGAGGTACATGATGAAGATCCTATGGAGGAGATGGTTGCAGGAGAGGAGCCTGTGAAGCAGGAAGTGTTTGATGAGGAGCCTGTGGAGGAGCTGGCTGTGGGAACTTGTGAAGGAGGCATATCTGATGCGGAGAGTGTAGAGGAGCTGGCTGTGGGGGAGAAGTCTGTGAAGGAGGTGCCTGATGAGGATCCCATGGAGGAGATGGTTGCAGGGGATGACCTCGCAAGATACAGGTAGGCACAGTATGGCATGGCATTAGCAAAAAGGCAGTGTCTACTTCATAACTTTTGACCAAATTAGGTGTAACATATAGCAGTAAAAGTGACGCATGCAAAAACATCTAGGCTAAGCTATAGAATGCATGGACTTGTCACACTGTGCATGAGACACAGGCTACCCAAGTAAGAGAGTACTGAGGGCAGAGCCCAGTTATCATCATGTACACAGGTGCAGAGAGCTACACTGATAAGTTTCAAAACAAAATGGCAGTGTGCTTCTGGAAGTGGAAGTGCAAGTCAGTGCTGTGTGTAGCAGTGTGAATTCAGGACATATGAGTGCGAGGAGGGAAAGTGTGATCTCTTCATGGTAGAGTGACTGGTCAATGGTGGGCAGTGCTGGTGTGTGTGTGTGTGTGTGTGTGTGTGTGTGTGTGTGTGTGTGTGTGTGTGTGTGTGTGTGTGTGTGTGTGCCTGCACATGCGCATGTGCATTGGGAAGGGTGCATGGACACAGCTCAGCAGATGATGCAGCACTGTGACCTATACAGATCTATGCCCTGACCATGCACATCCCTGTTCATGGGGAGGGTATACTCTTCTGAGAAGTTATAGGCAGGATCCACAGTATGCAGAGAAGCTGGAGTACTCCATGAGTATGAACAGCAGAATGTGTTATGAGTAGTCTCAGCATGAACATCCCCTCCCATTGTGAAAGGGTGACATTAAACGTTCTAAACAGTGCTCTCCCCGTCCTTTGGTGGGCTTCCCCATCAGTCATGGAGGTGACCCAGCCACAGGGAGATCCATGGCTATAATGGGCAGCCACACAGGTACATTTATAGCATTCAGACTTCCTACACTGCCACTCTATAATGCTGCACATCTGACCCATGCACTCCAAAGGTTGTCATTCTGTTCAGAACTCATTGTAAGCACTACATAAGCTGCAAATTACTACAGCACTCAACTTTCCTCACTTGTCTAGTGGAAAGCAGTTTTTAGTACTTAATAAATAAGCACTTATCCAGGCATGTCTAAGGGTCAGCTCCCAGTGATTTATCCTGTCTACCTGATGAATCTGGGCATCTTGGGGCAATGCAGCAATTGCCTCATGTACACAGACAACCCTCTCCTCCTACCACCCAACACTACAACCTGTGAGAGATGCACTTATATAGCCAAACTGGAAGCAAAGCTCTCTTCACCCAAGACTGGACTAGACAGTCAAGAGGAGAAGGTAAACACTTGCACCGCACCACACTCATCACATAGTCCCTCAAAACCTACACCACCAAAACACACACATAGAAACACAAAACACACACCTACATTCATGGAGGCTCTCAATAAAAACCTGCCCAAGCATCAGGGACATCCAAAGCATAAACACAAGCAAACTCCACCCCTCAACACAACCCAAATGACACATAGCCCACAAACTCAGTGTGCCACTCAACCACAGCCCATAAGGCATAACAACGTACCCAACACTCTAGTCATAGGTGACTCTATAGTCAGGCACACTGATGTTCCACTCACTAGACTAAACAAGGAGAAAGTTGCTATCAGCTGCCTGTCAGGTGCCAGGATCCGCCACATAACGCATGCACTCAGGTCACTCCACAATAAGTACAAATATGACACTGTCATTGTCCATTTTGGTGTGAATGACCTGAGACGTACCTCCCTGGACTACATGAAAAGAGACATGGAGGAGCTCTCCGATCTTGTATCCCAGGCAGGTATGACCCTAACCCTGAGTAGCATCCTGCCATCACCCAGAATGATATCACAGTACAAGGACAAAATGATTGACTTCAACAATTGGCTAAGCTTCTGGTGTCATTCTAAGGGGATCCAGTATTTATCTGCCTGGGACGACATGATTGACAGTCCACGATGCTTTGCCAGAGATGGCCTGCACCTGTCGCCCTTAGGATTCCAGATACTGGCTAAGACTCTCGCAACCCCTATAGTGCCTTTTTTAGGCAAGGTTCAAATGACAAATTCACCACCGTAACAGGTACAAGCAAGCAAAATCTGAGGGTAATGCTACTCAATGCTAGAAGCCTAAACCTCAAAATGCACTCACTCGAGGCACTCCTTAAAATGGAGAACATTGACATCTGTGCAGTGACAGAGACCTGGTTAAAAGCTCCAGAGAGCACCCCTGCATTACCAGGCTTCAATTCATACCACATCTTTCGGCCATCTAACCCAGAAAGAAGCACTAAAGGCGGAGGCATGTCCATATTCATTAAGGATATCCACACCTCCAGGCTAGTTGCACAGCATAATGCATCCGAGATTATCCAAGTGCAACTAACTCTGGGTAAGACCGCAATCCAAATTGTAGCTTGCTACAGACCCCCCACCATGCCCCAGGATTTACACTCCTCATTTCATGATACACTGGAAAGTATTAGGGTACAACCCAACACCCTAATAATGGGCAATTTCAACTACCCCACCATTAACTGGGAAAACTACTCATGTACCAACTCTTTTGCTCAACGTTTTCTAGAATTCATAAATTCCAACACCTTGGATCAACTTATTCACACCCCCACCAGGGGCAGCAATATCCTAGACCTGGTCATTACCAACATGGGAAACCGGTGTTCCACACCAGAGGTCAATTCCTCATTGGTCAGATCCAACCACAAGCTAATCAGCCTAGACATCCACATCCCACCCCCAGCCCCAATTAGGGAAACCATTGTAAAAAACTTCTCAAAAGCCAACTTCATACTTCTTAAGACAGAAGTGGCAAACTTCATGACACCCATGCAGACGGACAATAGAGGTATGACTGCCAAATCCTACACAAATGCACTTTATAAGCACTTACACGAGTGTATGGATCATGCTATCCCTAATAGAACCAAGATGTTATCCTCCAAAAAAAAGGAAGCCAATCTGGTGGATCTCTGCCATAAACAAACTCTACAACAGGAGAAAAAAACTGTTGCAAAAAAGAGTAAAATCCCATGGCTGGAGGAACTCCCGGGTCAACCTCAGTAAGAACCTGAGATCCCTCATAAAATCCTCCAAAGCTAGTTATGAAAACAAAATCGCCACTGATTCTAAAGACAACCACAAAGCATTCTATAGCTATGTCAAGAATCTAAATGGGAACACTCAGATCTGCTCTGAGTTACAGCATAATGGCACTAAATATACAGAACCAACTGATATTGCCAACATCCTAGCAGATAGGTTCAATGATAACTTCACCCCCCTCTCACCCCCTAGAGGGCCCATCTCTATACCTGAAGAATGCAAAGTTCCTATAATCACGACTGCACAGGTAAAAAACACACTCTCCAAAGCCAAGAACACAGCATCCATGGGACCTGACAATATCCCAGGCTGCGTTCTACACGAACTACAGAATGAACTGGCACCCTACCTAAGTACCATGTTCAATCATAGCCTCAACTCAGGCTTTGTACCCACTGAATGGTGCACCGGGACAGTTATCCCACTCCACAAAGGGGGAGCCACGACGGACCCCGGGAACTACCGCCCCATTAGACTGACGAGCCTGGTCTGCAAGGCCATGGAACGTATCATCATGGAACTCATAAACAAAGACATTGGTAATCTCCAAACTCTGGACCCTACTCAGTTTGGATTTGTAAAAGGCAGATCATGTCTCCTAAACCTGATTGACTTCTTTGAAGCAGTCACCAAAGCCATAGATGAGGGTAAAATGGTTCACACAGCTTATCTAGATCTCGCCAAGGCTTTCGACACCATCCCCCACTCTGGAATTATAGATAAGCTCACTAAACTAGGTATAAATCCCTATGTCACAAGATGGGTTGCCAACTGGCTCACGGACAGAACCCACACTGTGAAAGTAGCGGATTCCAAATCCGACATCAGACCAGTGACAAGTGGAGTACCACAGGGTTCAGTCCTGGGTCCTCTCCTGTTTGGTATCTACTTCTCTGAAGTGCAGGCCAACACAGAAGGTCTTTGGCTAACAAAGTTTGCAGATAACTGCAAACTAGGAGCCATAATCAAAACTCCTAACGATGTGGACAAACTACAAAAGGGCCTCAATGAGACAGATACCTGGTGTCAAAGCCATGGCCTGAAGCTCAATGCCAAAAAGTGTATTGTCATCCCCTTTGGTAAAAACTCTGCACCCATGAACTACCACATAGCTGGTAGTCTACTTAATGCCCAAAATGTGATGAGACCTTGGGACACAGGTGGACAGTAGTCTCTCCTTTGATAATCACATCGCCACAGTGGTCAGGAAATCCTTCTACGTGGCTCAAGTCATCACAAAAGGTTTCTCATCCAGAAAAAAAGAAGTCATTGTTCCCCTCTACTCATCACTCATTAGACCCATTATAGAGTACAACGCCCCTTTTGGTATGTACCTCACAAGACATCTACAACAACTGGAAAGACCACAGAAATACCTCACAAAGAGGATTACTGGCCTCAAACATATGCCCTATGCAGACTGTCTCAAAAAACTACAGCTTTACTCCATCGCATATCGCCTACTCAGGGGCGATCTCTGCCTAACATACAAAGCTATGTCAAACCCAGAGCTGTTGGACATGCTCCACTTAAAGAAATCCCAATCCCTCCGAGCTACACGCTCTAGGGACCTTAACCTTGTCACCACAATAAACAGAACATGCTGGAGGGATAGATTCCTGTCCCAGAGACTTCCAATACTCTGGAACAGACTATCTATGTCAAACAGAGCTCCTCATTAGCACTCTTCAAGAAAAATCTTGATGATTGGATAGGAAATGGGAAATTCACCCCGGGGATCACTTCTGTGGCTCTGCTCGACAGGGGCACAGGAAAATAATTTTCTTGGGTGGCGAAAGCCAGGGTACATTTTTTGGCTAGGCTTGTATGGGCCCTAGGGCCAATAGCCTAGTACCTACCTATGAACCTATGAACCTATGTATAACTCTAACCAGCTCAGCTATGGCTGCAATGATCAATGCCTGTCCCAGTGAGTAGTGTCTTTACAGACACTCAGAGCAAGAGGGGACTGGTGCTCGTGGTGTGGCTAGCCACCACTATGCCAGCCTCTGACATCCTACTTCAGCTTAATGGAGCTGGCAGCAACCAAGGGTGTTTCCACTCTCACAGCCTGTCCTAATGTGGCATCTTGGATCTGATAGCTAGGTTACAGAAGCACAGCAGCTGTGTTTTTGGAAGGTGGAGGACATATGGCTGTCATATCACGAAAGCCAGGTATTGACACCATCCCGCCAACTGCCAAGATATGGCTGACATCACCAAAGCCAGGTATTGACACCATACCCCCAAATGCCAAGATACTGCTGACATCATCAAAGCCAGGTATTGACACCATACCCCCAAATGCCAAGATACTGCTGACATCATCATCAGGCTCAGACAGTTCCCCGACATCAGGCATAACTATATCCATGATGATGGAACCTGACAACACAACACAGCACATATAAAAACATGTAAGCATAACCAGAATGACCTCTTTAACAACATTCACAGCCCAATGAAGATAAGCTTACATATCAAGGTGCTATGGAAACTCCACAGTAAACATATCTTGAGTAAACTGCCATTGTAGTTGTACACTCCATGTTCCTATAACAACAAAGAAGCCATGTTTGTTACTTGTATGGCCCTGAGTTGGTAGAGCAGCATGGACAGTATCACTTTATCACATACCCATCTAAGTCATGATCAACTGATGTACGAAGTGCTTGTGCCGCTTAGCATCCAGGTCCAGACCTCCACCATGGATATTGGAGCTAACCATACCTCTATACAGAGATTCCAGGAATTCGTCCATGTCTGTCAATTATGATTCAGTTGGCAGACCTCCAACCATGGCCCTCTGCTCTGGTAGCCCTGCTGCACACTTGCACAGTTATGTCAGTGATCCTTTTATGGACCAGTCTATATATCCTTATTTTGGCCACTGACATCACAAATGTTTTTTAAAACATTCCACTAGACACGTTCATGGAATGCTTGGTCAGATATCTTGTTCTGAGCCATTCACCACCCATGTTCACATTGGGCCTGCAGCAGGATGTCATTCTCTGCCTAGGCGAATTTTCTCTTGTGGTGACACTTACTTTCAGACATGTCAGCCTGTTATGTCAAAGGCATATACATGCAAACTGGAGTCCTGTCATACACACAATAACCCTACCTTTTATGCAAAAGTTGGAAAGGTGTAGAAAGGCCTGAAATGGGAGAAACAAGTTTTTCATCAAAAAGGAAAGAAAAAAGCTTTTATTTCAATTCTGCTTAAATATTTTCAGTTGCATTTATAGTAACCTGTGTGGTGATACTTTTTAGTACCTTTCTGCTTTTTTATATGTTTTAGCCAGAAAGTTTATCTGTTTGTATTTTTAGTTTGTTCTGGGATCTGTCTTTTAGCTTTGTTTGCAGTTGAAGGAAGATTGTGTTTATACATTATACTGCACTTCAATCTCTGTAAGTAGAATTACTTGTAAAGCACAGCTGTTTGTATTTTGAAAACTGTCTGAGGCCTTAATCTTATAGTTTCATTCACATTTATTACTGCATTTTTTTCCATAAACAGTGTTACTAGTAAATTTCTGCAGTCTGTTGCCTTGGTCTGTGATAGAATTGCAGTAGTAAGACTTCAGTGCTCTTACAATTGTTTATACTCCAGTTTTACTTACTTATGTTCTGCTTATCATTTATCTACTCCAAATTCTAGTGCATTTTGGTTCCCCTATTCTGAGTCTCTTCCCGCCCCCCACCTCAATGAGACATTAAGCTAATCTTTCTGAATTTCTAACCTACCTTGTGGTCATTGACCTGCAGTTCAAAGTCATAGGAAATATCTCCATTATTGGCATAATTTGATTAAATCCTTCTCTTCTTGCTGCTTGACATTTCCTGTTGGGGTTTTAAAAGGCTGTGTCTCTGGCCTCTGCCCCTTATGGTAACCTGACTTCCAAAACACCCACCCTCCACTCTTTAATTGCTGTTGTCTGTTGTGTAAGCAATTTAAATACTTTTCCCACCCATTGTTTACAAAAGACCAATAATACTGAGTGCCCATCAGCAAACTGGTATTGCTCTTGAGCATGCCTTCTTTACTACAAATTGTATCCTGCTCATTTTTTCCAGGCCACCCATCTGCTTTGTACCCTTGACACACTCTGAGATGGTCCTGAAGTAATCATGCTCCATCCTTGACAGATAAGATATTTATTTTATTATTTTGCCCTTCAATTAAATGTTTTAAAGTGCTACTGTTTTATTTTGCTTTATTTGCTGATTTTGCACTTCAAATCATTTTAGGAGTCCCTAATACTTAAAATTGCCTTGTCCAGGTAGTTTGTCTAAGTTGTTTTTGTTTTGTGGTCACATTATGTTCTCAAGCAATCTTTTTGTGTTTTTACATTAAGAGGACTGGGATGGTGCATCTAGCGGCAGTAGGTGGTGGCCTGTTTATCTTAGTTGGGAAACACATAAGAAAGCTGTAAGTGTACTTGGTTTATTGGTCAGAGGACTTAGAAGTTAGCTTCCTGTGTTTAACTACCTGTATAAATTTGGAGCATTTGCACACTGCTATCCATTATGCCCAGGTTTCTGTACCATACAGTAGTACTGGTCGCACCACTGTCTTGTACACCTTACTTTTCAGCTTCTTTGGCATTCTTCTGTCATAGACTACACCTGATACTCTATGCCAGTTGGCTGCAGCCCCTCTGATTCTAGCTTTGACCTCTTCATTCAGACTACCCTTCTCCTCAACCACCCCTCCCAGATACTTGAAGCTGTTTACCTGTTCCACTATCTTCCCATCTATCTCTATTCTCAGCTTCTTCTGATTTCCCCAATCTGCTGCCATTACCACTGTCTTATCTGTGCTTAGTTTCATCCCATGTGCCTTCAGATTTGCATTCCATTCTCCTATCCTTTGCTGAAGTTCTAGCTCAGAGTCTGCCTGTACTACCACATCATCTACATACAGCAGCTTTGTTGCTCTGACCCCTCCAACCTGTTTGCTGATGTAGTCCATTACCAGTATGAACAGCAGTGGGCTCAGAGCCGAACCCTGGTGTACACCCATTCCCACTGGGAACCCCTCAATGAGGCCAAACACTGTTCGTACTTGAGTCACTGGGTCCTTGTACATAGCCTGTACTAATTCTACCAATGTTTCTGGGACTTCAAACCACCGCAGTACTGCCCAGATCAGCTTTCTTGGGACCTTGTGATATGCTTTCTCCAAGTCTAGGAAAGCCCAGTTTGACTCTCTCCTCTTCTCTAGTTTCTTCTCAAGTATCTGTCTCAATGCAAACATCGGGTCAATTGTGCTGCATCCTGATCTGAATCCGAACTGTTCATCTCCCATCTTACATTCTACTATTCTGCATATCTGTTTATCAATCACCCTCTCCAGAACTTTCATGCAATGTGGTAGGAGTTTGATGCCTCTGTACTGTCCACAGTTGTGGATGTCCCCTTTGTTCTTGTACACTGGCATGAGTATGCTTATTCTCCTGTCATCTGGGATATGCCTTTCTCTCCACACTGCAATTAGTACCCTCAGGAGCCATTTCTCCCCTAGCTCACCCAGCATCTTTATCATATCTGCTGTGACCTCGTCTGAGCCTGCTGCTTTCCCTGACTTCATTTTCCTTAGTGCTGCTCTTACTTCTTCTAAGCTGGGCTCCTCTTCTACTCTCATTGTAGGCTGTTTCTGGGGCAGTACCGCTTCTGTGGGGTTTTCTTCATTCAGAAGCTGCTGGAAATACTCCTTCCATCTGCCTTTGATGTCCTGTGGGCTGGTAAGCAGGTTGTTGCTGGAATCCCTTATGAAGGGTGTCTGACTATCTTCTTTATCTTTCTGTCTTTGCCTTGCAACCTGGTATAGTTTCTTTGTGCCCCTTACTGAGTCACTTTCCAGAAGCTGATAGAGTGCCTCTGATGCCCTATTCTTTGGTATTGCAACTTCTTTCTTAGTTTCTTTGTTAGCCAACCAGTAGTCCTTCCTAGCTTGGTCAGTCTTTTCAATCTCCCACTTCTTCCTGAACTCCTTCTTTCTTTTGATTACTTCCTGCACTTCTGCATTCCACCACCAGCTTTCCTTATGTACCTTATTTCCATACCTGGCTCGGCCACATATCTTTTCTGTAGTCCTAACACATGCTGTTTTTAGGCGCTGCCACTCTTTTTCAACTCCACCTATTTCCTCCTCTTCTTGGGGTGCTAGAGCCCTGAGTAATTCCTTGAACTGCTGTACTTTCTCTCCAGTCAACTTCCAGGTCTTCAGCCTGGTCTCTGTTGACCTTAGAGCCTTCTCTGACCACTGCTTGAAGCTGATTGTGGCAACTACTGGTTTATGCTGTGAACCGAATGTTTCACTGGGGATGACTTTGCAATCATGGATTCTACCCTAGTGCCTTTTCCTTACTAGGAGGAAGTCTACCTAAGTTGCATGTTGGCTACTCTTGTATGTGATCTTGTGACTGTCTCTCTTTCTGAACCATGTGTTGGCAACTATCAAGCCATTTGCCAGACAGAAGTCTAGAATGGCTTCTCTTTCTTTATTCCTATTGCTCCACCCATGTGGACCCAGGCAGTCCTCATATCCTGTTCTGTCTGTCCCAATGTGTGCATTTAAGTCACCCATTATCAACACCAATTCATGTTGTCCTGCTTTATCTAGTAGGTTCTGCAACTGCTGTCTGAATGCACTCTTTTCCTCACTATCACAACCCTGCTGTGGGGCATAGGCTGAGATTATGAATACTGTCCTATCATTACACTGGAGTCTGATTGCCATGAGTCTGTCATTAATTCTGATGATATCCCTCACTGACTTTTGAAGCCTCTGTCTCACCACAATTCCTACACCATTTCTAGCCTGTCCACCACCTGAGTAGTAGAGTCTGGATCCCAAGCCAAGTGGCTTTGTGGCACTGCCCTTCCATCTCGTCTCTTGGATACATAGGATGCCCAGCCTTCTCCGTATCATCATGTCATCCACTTCTAAGCTGTGTCCTGTCAGTGAACCAACATTAAGTGTAGCAGTAAAGGCAGAACAGTTGAAGAAGCTAGAGGTGATGGAAATGAAGTGCCTGAGAAAGGTGGTAGGATGCACACTGCGGGACAGGTGAAGAAATGAAGACATAAGAGCAGAAGCCAAAGTAGCTCCAATTGCAGAAAAGATAAAAGAGAACAGATTACGGTAGTTTGGGCACGTGTAGAAAAGCAGAAGACAATCTGGTGAGAGAGATTTGAGACAGACAGGAAGAAGGTAAGAGGAAGCGAGGGTGTCCAGCAAAGAGGTGGATGGATTGTGTGAAAGAAGATCTGCGAAAGTCAGGCATGAGTGTTGAAGAAGGCAGGAGAGTGGCACTGAATCGAGAGAGTTGGCGACAGTTAATACGATACCCCGACCCCATGTAAATGGGAAAAAGGGGGATGATGATGATGATGATGATGATCCATTATGCAGCTGTGGTCAGTAGTGCCCTGTGTAGTCACCTAAAAACAGAATTTCCCTATAAAACTACCTCTAAAACTGTACCAGTAACACATTGAGTGTAGGGCAACTACTTTGCTTGTTGAGTAGCATAGAGAAGTTAATTTGTGCATTGAGGAATACTGCCCCCTAAATTTAGTATTATACAGCCTAGTCTTGTCTGTAGCCCCAAAAGCACCCTGAGTCAGCCCACTATTAACCCCTCATGCACCACACCCTTTTAGCTCACCCAACTGAAGGGCTAGACATCATGGATATACACTTAAAGAATTTTTCCACAACCACAGCTTGTTGGATATGGGCATATTGAGACAATCTAACAATTGTCTAACATTCACTGATATCCATTTAATCATCAAATAAACAGTTACAGTGTATGGGAGATGTAAATACACAATGTCTCTGGAGGTAAAACTCTTGCATGCAAACACCCATAATAGCAATGATTGTCAGAAATGCACATGCTACACCCACCACACATAGTAAGCACCCCACACATAGGCCTACTTATGTTGAAGCAATTAAATACAATCTTCCTAAAATTCAAAGACCACCCAGGCATTACACCTGCGGAAAATTATCCTCAGCAAACCTGAAACATCACCTAACACTGCATATACAACCAACACCCAGTGGAGCCTTAACTACTAATCCCATAAGGCAAGCCAATGCACTATGTATGACATATTAATGCCCATCTTACCATGCTGAACAAAGAGAAAGTAATGGTCAGTTGCATCCCAGGTGCCAGGATCTGCCAAGATACACATGCACTCAAGCCATTGCACCACAGGTAGCAGTATGATTCAGTCATCGTGCATGTAGGTGTGAATAACTGAGATGTAACTCCCTAGACTATATGAAGAGAGACATTATAAAGCATTTGAATTATGTGTCACTGGCTGGTATATGCCTAGCACTGAGCAGCATTCTATCTTCACCAAGGGTGATGCCATAATATGAACAGAAGATGACTGGCTTCAATAAATGGTTTTTGGCATCGTGTCATTCTAGGGACCATAAAATATTTATCATCATGGGAGGACATGGTTAACAAATCATGCCTCTTTGCCAAGGATGGCTTGCACCTGCCCCCTCTGTACTTCAAATATTGGCTAAAACATTGTCCTCCTCCATAGGGCCTTTTTTTAGGCAATGCCAAATTGGAAATTCTTCCAGTATAGCAAAATCTGCCTGAGGAAATCTAAAGTTGTTACTGCTCAGTGCCAGCTGTCTAAATAAGATGCTCCACTCACTTCAAGCTCTCCTTATCTTGGAGAATAAGGGAATCTATGAAGTTACTGAGACATGATTTAAAGTCATAGAGAGTACCCCAGCAGTGCAAGCCTTCAGTGCCTTCCACACATTTAAATCAGCAACTGCACACACAGGGACTAAAGATGGAGATGTCTATATCTACATCAATAATCCAAAGCTAAACAAAGTGTACAACAAAAGAGAAAAGTCACAGCTAAAATTAGGAAGTGTAACACAACAAAAGATAAAAGGTGTCTCATCAAACTCTATAGATGACTAAATTGACTAAGTCCAACAAAGCAAATTCTGAGGTAAAGATAGTGTCCCAAGCCATAGACAACAATAAGGTCCTCTTTAGTTGTGTCTGAAACCTAAAAGGCAGTACACAACAGTGTGCCGAATTATTAGTAAACGGAGCCACATTCATGGAACTGGAAGATATAGCAAATCTTCTGGTTGTCAAATTCAGCTCCAACTTTACCCCCTTCTTTCCCCCTCTGCCACCAGGAAACACAGTCTAACACAATCACTCCAACTATCACTAAGGAGCAAGTCTTAGATGCCCTCTCTGAGGCAAAGAATACAGTTCTGATGGTCCCAATAATATCCCAGGATGCCTCCTAAATAGTTTGGAGTATGACATACCAAGGCCACTGGTGTCACTGTTCAACTACAGACTCCATACAGGCTTCATGTCAAACAAATGAGAACTACAGACTCATTAGACTGACTAGTTTCATATGCAAGGCCTTGGAAAGAATTATCACGGCAACAATTAATAATGATATAGGAAACCTTCAGACACTGGAGCCAACCCAGTTTGATTTCTTCAAAGGCTGGTCATGCCTGCTGAACCTGGTGGACTTCTCTGAGAAGGTTAACAAAGGAATGGATGAAGGCAAAACAGTGCATACTGCCTACCTTGACCTAGCTAAGGTGTTTGATACAATACTCTACTTGGTCAGTGTAAACATAGTCATGGAATTATACATAAACCCCATGTAACTCATTGGATAATCAGCTGTGTCACACACAGGACCCAGGAAGTTAGGACTGGAGTGACCACCTCCACAAAGAGGCCAGTCACCAGCGGAGTCTCTCAAGGTTTTGTGCTGGGTCTGTTCCTCTTTAGCATCTATTTTCAAAGACCATGACTTACCAAGTTTGCAGATGATTGTATGCCAGGAGCTATGATTAGAAACCCCCCCAAATATACTAACATCTTACATGAAGGTCTAACAGAGACAAATGACTGGTGCTAAAGCCACTGTTTAAAACTCAGTGCCAAGAAATGCATAATAATCTCTTTTTGGGAAGTTGGCCACCCAAGGGAAACCACCTCATTGATCAAACACCGCATAAAAGTAGACACAGTTGTCAGGAATTTGGAGACTTATGTAGATAGTAATTTGGCTTTCAACCAAACTGTCTAAGGTTGTAAGAAAATCATTGTATGTCACTCAACTTATAAGTAAGGGCATGGCATCTAGGTCCAGGGTAGTCATCATGCCATTGTACTGAACCATCATCAGACCCATCACTGAGTATAATGCCCCCTTCTGTATGTACTTGACCAGGCATGTACAACAACTGGAATGTCCACAGAGGTTTCACAGGAAAAGAATGCAGGAAGTTAACACAATGCCCTGTGCAGATTGCCTCAAAGCCCTCTCTTTATACTCCATTTCCAACAGATTGCAGAAAGCCAATTTGTGCCTGGCATCCTTGGATCGCGCTCTGATGGAGCTTTTGCATATCCACAAAATGAACAACAGAACTACTAGATCTAAAGATTTAAACTTTGCTTGCAACTTAAATAGGAAATGTTGGAGGGGCAGGTACATATCTAGGAGAATCCACATTCTCTGGAACATTCTTCCCATCCATGTGAAGCAGACCCCTTCTCTAACCCTATTCAAGCACAACCTAGACCGGTGAATGGGAAATCAGAACGTCACCTCTGGTTTGACATCTATGCCTCTGATGGACAGAGGCAGCTATTAAATCATGCCCAAACTAACATACACCCCTTAAAATAACCTCTAGGCACAATAATTTGTGGGATACATTTGGGTTACATGTCTAGGCTTATAAATAGTATATACCTATGAATCTATATACCTGAGCAACACATAACAATAACTAGTCTTGATATAGTCCTTGTCACCTGACACTCATGATGCACCACAAGTCACATGTACAATTGCTATCCACTTGGTGGCAGTAGGTCAAGTAATTGCTTTAGAGTTGCTTTGACATGTGTCAGGAAGCAACATTACCCTGGGTAGGAAATAATGTAGTAACATCTTTGTTTCTGTGACAGGTAATGCTTCCAGTCTGACTATGAGCTACAGTGGAAATGCACTGCACTATTTAAGCTGTTGAAGGGTACAGGTATGGCAAAACACATCATGTTATTCCCTTGATTTCCCTGCCATTGTTCAACAACCTCTCTGACAATAACATATTCCATGACCATCAAGTACAGTACCCCAAGCTACACTGCATACTCAAGTGGTATATGACCCCTGGGAGTACTGTGTGTGTGTGTGGTGTATGAGTAGCCTTAGGCCTTTCCCAGGACAACCCTCAAGATGTATATGCAGTTATCTAATATTACTCACTTAAGCCCTCCTATATGGGTGCATGGAGGTCTCGCATGACACAGCAATCACCATCCACACCTACAGCACCATGTTATAGGTGTAGGAAGACACTCAGACCTGCTATAAAGGTGTGAGGATAATTCCCCCATAAAGTAATCCACTATGCTGGCAAGACAGATGTGTTAGCTGCACAACCAAGAGGACCATTACTAGGCCTGCATACATACTTGATGATGGCATACTGCCCCTCCTCCTCAGACTACAAAGATACCCACACTCTTCCTCACAGCTGCAGTACATAATTGATGATAATTGTACATGAACACACAAGCCATACACTCACAGAATACAGAAATGTAAAGTTCAAGAAACAGGACATACATAACCCCTGTAGGTGTGAGTGACAATTCCCCACCACTACCCCTCTGCCAACACTAAGAATGTACAGCTAATATGTCACTGCCCCCACATGGACATGTAAGTATGTAGTGATCAAAGATATCATACAAAATACTGCCTTCTTGACAAATGTAAGCTTTACAGGAAATTCCAACATATAGGGCAGCAAGTAAGAATTTAGTTAGAATCAAGCAGAAAACCTCAAAAGATGTACATATGCATAGTGACTAAGAAACACACAGTACTCAGCCTAAAACAGAGTCTATGTCATCCACGCATAAGCTCACATTTCAAACATTACAGTTTTGAAGTTCAGCTACTACGTACCATCACCTGCAAACATCATTTCATGGCACAAACCCCTACCCCTGTCCACATTCCCAAGTGAGTAAGCACCTGTTGTCATCTACACCAATTAGCTCAACCCCTTACCCCAGCACAGTTTCAGGTACTAGAGCAAGTGTTTGACACGTAAGTGCATGTGACACACAAAGTGAAAGTAGTTCCAGTCTGCAATGTAGGCAACAGTGTTTCTGCTTCCTCTGTGGTTTCTCAAAGCACAAGTTGCTCTTCTGAAAAATTCCATAATGTGAAGAGTGCAGTAATGGCCACCGCTGTTTATAGTGTGGAATTCTCAAGGTTTTGTTGTGCTCATTACGCTAATGAGCCTACTTGGAGTGAATGTTCCAGAACTGCACTTTTATCTTATTACATAATTCACCTATGCAATGCGACAAGGTTCATCAACAACCTGCACCCACATGAGTGCCTGTGAGGTGCAGTGCACATGGGTGGGCCGGTCAGTGACTCCAGAGGGGACGTGCATACAACTGTTGTGATAGTATTACTTTTAGATGAGTTATTGTGCAAGAAACGCAAACATATATTGGCACTGTGCTGATGTTACAGTCAAGGCATGACATAGTTCAAACCCTAACACCATCGTGCTATGCTCTGTATATCAGCTCTATTAAATAGTGGCATCATAGCTTGTCATGCTACTGAAGTGCCTAAAGATGCACATGAAATGCTAACAGCATCAATGTATGTGTGAACATGAGAGGGCTACTATTTTTTTCTGGATTGCGACATGTGGGATGGTTATGGCTTCTAAAGGCATTGAAGGCCCAGGACTCCCAGGTGGCACTTAAAAGAAAATAAGATATTTCTGTACTTTTGTACCTGCTAGGGGGACCCTTATGAGGGTCCCCAGTGTAAAGTGGATGCCCATCACTGGAGCAGCTTTGCTAAGGTGGTGACTGGTGCTACTGACATCAGCTACTATGGTGAGCAATGCAGACACTACTACAACAGCAACCTGGAGAGGTGACATTCTGACCTTCTATGCCAATGGAAAGAAGAGGTCTGAGGGAGTACACCTGAAAAGTATTATGAGTATGCACAGCAACTCACTGCACTGTTATTTCAGTTAAAGTTAAATGGACCCTTGAGGACATTTAACTCCTAATACTTGTATTTCTTGTTAATGTTTTTCAGCTCAGGAGCAGATTGCAAAGAATAAGCTCCTATATTAGAGGAGAATGATTCTTGTTGTCTTATAGTTAATTTTGTATATCATAGCAACATTGTATTACTCACTGCTATAGCTATGTAGAGATACCTGTAATACCCATGTATGTAACAGTACTACATACTGCCAGCCACAACTTCCATATATATGATGCCTTGCAAATCCACAATCCCATGCACATGCTACATGTTCAGGTGATCCCCATATTTACATATAGATCACCAAATCAACCTGCCCATGCAACATACCCACTGCCACATGGTGCCTGACATGCAGGGCTATTGGTACAAAAATGAACTTTGGGCACTGCCAAACACCAGGAGGGCCTATGGCAAGAAGGTTCTGCATCTCATCATTTTAGTCATATCTAATCCAGCCTTGTCACTATGCTTTATGTTTATACTACTTCCAACTGCATAAGTAGGTATCTGCATGGGGGTGTGCTTACTGCATTTGTGCATTACCACAGTTTTGTCCCGGGGTTCATAGCAGTTTAGCTTATGATGATTGCACACCATATGACATCTACCAATGTTGCCTGTAATTCCTTAAATGGCTTACATACATCTTATTGGCACCATATGGATGTTGGGCTGAATGCATACTAACGCAGTCCAAATCCACATGTCAGGTCTTTGTCCCTGTCCCATACAGCATACCCATAGGAGGCACACCCAAACATACCCTCTATGGCCACTTATGGCAAACAACACTATCTTGCCTTTATTATAACCCCCCCCCCCAAGGCCTGGGGTAGCCAAGCCTTCTACTCACATTATCCAATAGGAGCATTTGAAATAGTATGCCAAGTAGTAATGGCCCTGGCATGGAGGAATTCCTAGAGGCCATTTATTCCATCTGTGGGTAAGTGAGAGACTGATTTCTAATAGTAATATTCTAATGAACTAATAGGTTCATAGGTTCATACTAGTCTAAAGACCACCATGGTCTTCACAAGCCTAGCCATGCAACTCAACACGGTATGCCTATATGGTGGGGTATGTTAATAGCTAAGGGTTATGGGGGTTATGTTAGTTGGGGATTAATTTACTTATTGTCAACCTCTGTCCATCATAGACATGGGGGCCAGACTGAGGGTACATTTGTGATTCCCATCCAATAATCAAGGTTTCTTTTTGAACAGGGTCAGGGATGAACTCTGCTTCACATAGATGAGGAGCATATTCCATAGTGTGGGGATCCTGTGAGCCACATATCAGTCCCTCCAGCAGGTTCTATTTATGTTGCAGGCAAAGTTCAGATTCTTGGATCTGGTGTTTCTGGTGTTGTCTGTCTTGTGGATGTGCAAGAGATCCATCAGAGCCAGAGCCGAGGATGCCTTATATGCTAGGCATAGATTGCCTCTCAGTAACCTGTAGGAGAGTGAGCACAGAGATAGGACCTTAAGACAATCTGTGTAGGGCAGGGTATTCATAACCTGGATTCTTCTGGTGAGGAACCTTTGAGGGCATGCCAACTGTTGCAACTGCCTGGCTAGGTACATGCCAAAGAGAGCATCATACTCAGTGATGGGTCTGATAAGGGCTAAGTACATGGCATCATTACTTCATTAGACCTAGATGCCATACCCTTGCTTATGTGTTGGGTGACATAAAATGATGTTTCTCTGTCTCCCTCTCTCTCTCTCTGTATCCTTCTGTTGTGCTCATGGTGAATCAGCAGCCCCACTCTGCCACTGTGCCTATCAGTATTCCACCATCTCACCATCTCACTATCTGCCTTCAGGTCTGTCTCTCGATCAGGTGATTGAGGTACTGCAGTCAGAGAGCAACCTGGAGGTGCCCCTGGTGGTCCCTTGCAGTCAGTCACTTGATGGTGTGCTGTAAATCCCTCTTGCAATGCCACCAGTGGTTCACAGTTCATCACCTGGTAGGAGTTGGAAGAGGTGATGGAGGAATTTGTGAACCAGATGCTTGACTCCCCCCATTGGCCATGTGGAGAAAGAGTCCTTATATGGATTGCAGACTTGCCTCACTTCCTGGCACTGCTTTGTGTGCAATCTGAGCCAGGGCTAGTTGGAATAGCAGTCATGGTGATGACTGACCTCTTCTGTGGTCTAGCCCAGATAACACATTCAGGAACTGGGTCCCCAACCTATCTCCCATCATTGTTTCTCCATCCCTGTGTGTTGTATCCCAACTCTGTTTGTTTTCTAGTCCTCTCTATCATCACTTGTTCCCTCTTTGTCGGGTCTCCTACATGTGCTCAATAGGTTCATAGGTAGGTACTAGGCTATCTGCCCGATTTATAAGCCTAGCCGGAATATGTTGGCTTTCGCCGCTCCCTTAGATTAGTTCCCTGTGCCTCTGTCCAGCAGAGCCATGGAAGTGATCCCTGGGGTAAACTTTCTGTTTCCCATCCACTCGTCAAGGTTTCTCTTGAAGAGGGTCAAGTGTTACTAACTCAAGACACACTTGTTTGATGTCACTTGCTCTAATTGGCAGATGCTCTAACTTCCTCAAGCCCGACAGCCTGATCATAGTACATTATTTATCCCTCCCATCACCTGACCCTACTTAACTAAATAGCCCTACAAGAACCCTAACTCTAATCCTAAAAACAATTCTGTCCCTAAATCAAGTCCCCTTTTGTTCCTTAACCCAAAACTTCCCTCTTGTTTTTTAAACCTGAAATTCGATTCCACCCCCCTAAACCTAAGCCCCTCCCTAAACCTAAAATCCACAATCACTCCCTAACCTTAAAACTCCCTTATTGCTCCCAAACCCTAACACCCTTCCCTCTCCCTAAACATAAACCCTGCCCCTGCTCCCTAAGCCTAATACTTCCCAATCACCCCCTAAATGCTAAACTCCCTTTCCACTTCCTAAACCTAAAGCCCCCACCCCTTCTGATCACTACCTGCAACCTCAGCCTGCACTCTCATCCCACTGGCCACTGTACTAACCTTGCCAGGTTCAGGTGAGTTACAGCAGCTTCACTCTCCCCACAGCAGTATTTAAGGTATTAGCAGATAGCTGTGAGAGATGCCAGTCACCCAAGTCCCTGGCTGTGAGGTGATGGGATTCAAGCAGCTAGAGCTCATGTGATTTGTAAAACACCCTACTCTCTGTTTGTATATCTATTTATTTATTTGCATTTTGTTTTCCAGGAAAGTCTACTATTCCAACAAAACCCATTTTCAGTGGAGGCCTGGGCAGAAAAGCTCCACAGTACAAGAAATTAACAGTTTGAATTACAAATTTGAAATTACAAAGAGTAAGTAAATACAAAGTGTAGAGAAAAGCCTGAACAAAAGTATATTCTAAGCAATAGTACAGTCTGAAACAATCAAAGTTACAAGTATTGGTAACAGATCTAAGTACGACTGTAAATTTTTTTTTTAAGACCCATTGCTCCTACTACTATTGGAACTGTCTGGGTATCCTTCTTCCACATTGCCCTCAATTCTGCCTCCAAATCCTGGTATTTTATGACTTTGTGTTTCTTTGTACGTAAGACACTGTAGTCACTGGGTGCTGCAATTTCAGTGATCAATGCTACTTTTGTCCTCTTTCATGGACTACTATATCTGGTTTCTCGAAATATATCCTATTTACTTCTATTATATTGCATGAATCTATGAACAGTCCTAATTACTGTGTTCATATTTTTACCAAACTTCTAACTTTTTTGGGTTTTATTGACTTTCTGTAGTCTATTTCTTTCATCGATCTTAATATGTCTGTCCATCTCTATTAAATAAAGCAACTCTTCTCTTAGATCATGTTCTTCTAAACTGGGGACTGTTCTTTATTCTTCATTTCCAGAAGGCATTCTATGGAAAGTTTTTATTTTTATTTTTTAATTTTATTTAACATGTGTTAACTGGGAAAGTCCGACTTGGAATGAAGACAATTTTCAGCAGAAGCCCGGGGAGAAACCCTCCAGATGCATGGCTTTATGATGTGGGAGGAAACCGGAGAACCCGGAGGAAACCCACATAAACGCAGGGAGGACATGCAGACTCCACACAGAAGGCACCCCAGCTGACAATCGAACCGGAGAACCTCTTGCTGTGAGGCAACAACGATACCACTGCACCATTCCGACAGCATCTTCCTGTGCCATATCTGCTTCAGGTTCATCGTGTGTCATCCATTGCTCTTTCATATGGGAACTCACTGGCCTATCATTCCACAGCATTGACTATGTCAGAGTTGCCACAGTTTCCTGTTCCTTCCCTTACTGTGCAAGTCCAACTGAACTTTTGTACTGGTTTCCTATGGAAGGCTCCAAAGTATCTTCATAAAGCAATTGATCAGATGTTTCCCTCTCCACTGGTTTCTTTTGGGATCCATTGCTCTATCCTACTGTGATATTATCAAAGTTAGATTTTCTACACTAAATCCTTCACTTTGCAAGTAATCCATAACCTCAGTTTCTATTTCTTTAACTTCTCTATTACTAATCCTCTGTTATACTTTTCCTCTTTATTTTCTTATTTTTTGTATTGTAACATTTTCCATATCTGGATGCCTTTGCCTGTATTTCTCTTCAAATATATTTGGTGCTGCTCTTTTTGTATTGATTAGTTTTGGTTTGTCCTTTGCATAAATATTGCACCGTATTAAATCTCTTTTTTTTTCCCTCCAGGTTGGTGGCACAGCACGAAGCATCAGAGACTATCCATGTGCAACTAACAGTGGGTAAAACTGCCTTCCAGTTTATAGCCTGCTACAGACCACCCTCCCAAACCCAGGAACCCCACTCAGCCTTCCTGAGAACACTGGAAAATATGAAGGTCTCTCCAAACACCATTATATTGGGCGACTTCAACTACTACCCATACATAGACTGGGAGCATTACTCTAGCTCCAACACCCTAGCCCAAAGGTTCCTAGAATTTATAAACTCAAATGCTATGGAACAACTTGTTACCACTCCCACAAGAGGGGAAAACATACTGGACCTGATCATCACCAACATGGGGACTCTATGCTCCAGACCAGAAGTGTATCCCTCACTGGTAAGATCAGACCATAAACTAATCTCACTGGATATTCACATCCCGACCCCACCTCCTGCCCAGAAAACCACAGTGAAAAACTTCTCTAAAGCAAATTTCACACTCCTCAAAACCAAGGTGGAATCCTTCAAAGCCCCCAGGCCTGTGGAAAATACGGCCCAGACAGCAGAATCCTTTATAAATGCATTCTATGAACACCTTCAGGAATGTATGGATCATGCAATCCCATATAAAACCAAGACCCAATCCTCCAAAGGCAGACGTCCTGTCTGGTGGACCCCAGCCATAAACAAACTATACAATAGAAGGAGGAAGCTACTAAATGATAGAGCAAAATCCCAAAAAGGGAAGGCATCTCTGATCAGTATTAGCAAAAAACTACGGGCACTCATAAAATCGTCTAAGGCCAGCTTCAAGAGAAAAATTGCACAGGACACTAAGGATAATCACAAGGCTTTCTTTAGTTATGTTAGGAACCTGGGTGGGAATTCTCAGATATGCTCAGAATTAGTCCAAAATGACAAAAAATACACCGAACCCACAGACATTGCCAACATCCTAGCTGACAGGTTCAGCGCAAAGTCCCCCCCCCCCACCAAAAGGGCAAATATCTATCCCAGCAGAGTGCTGCCACCCTGACATCTCAGATGCTTAGGTAAGAGCCGCCCTCTCCAAAGCAAAAAACACTGCATCAATGGGACCAGACGGTGTCCCAGGCTGCGTCCTACATGAACTCCAAGAAGAGCTAAACCCAAACATAAAACTACTGTTCAATCTCAGCCTTACTACAGGATATGTACCCAAAGAGTGGCGTACAGCAACAGTGGTCCCTCTCCACAAAGGTGGTGCCTCAATGGATCCTGGAAACTATCGCCCCATAAGCCTGACTAGCTTGGTCTGCAAAGCTATGGAAAGGATCATCATGGACCTCATAAATAAAGATATTGGGGACCTACAGACACTGAATCCTAACCAGTTCAGCTTTGTTAAGGGCAGATCCTGCCTCTTAAACCTGGTTGATTTATCTGAAACAGTCACCAAGGCCATTGATGAGGGGAAGGTGGTCCACACAGCCTACCTGGACCTCGCAAAAGCCTTCGATACAATACCCCACTCGGGCATTATAGATAAGCTCACCAGCTTAAATATAAACCCCTATGTCACTAGATGGGTTGCAAACTGGCTCAAGGACAGAACCCACATGGTTAGAATTGCTGGAGCCATGTCAGACTCCAAACCAGTTACAAGTGGCATCCCACAAGGCTCAGTCCTGGGACCTCTCTTGTTCGGTATATATTTCTTGGAGGTACAGGCCAACACAGAAGGACTGTGGCTGACCAAGTTCGCAGATGACTGCAAACTGGGCGCCATAATTGACTCTCCAGCCGACACAAGCATCCTCCAAAAGGGCCTCATAGAAACAGACAACTGGTGCCAGAGCCATGGCCTCAAGCTAAATGCCAAAAAGTGTATAGTCATCCCCTTTGGCAAAAACAAAGTGCCCACAAATTACCACATAGGTGGTAATCCATTAAGTACAGAAGAAGTAATTAGGGACCTGGGGACCCAAGTTGATAGCATTTCTCTCATTTGACAACCACGTGGCCAAAGTGGTTAGAAAAACATTTTATATAGCCCACCTAATCATGAAGGGATTCACATCTAGATCAGGGGAGGTCATCGTGCCTCTTTATTCATCCCTCATCAGGCCCATAATTGAGTACAATGCCCCTTTTGTGATGTACCTTACCAGACACCTGCAGCAACTGGAAAGACCGCAAAAGTACCTCACCAAGAGGATCAAAGGCCTCAAACAGATGCCATATGCTGCCCGGTTAAAGAAACTCCAGCTCTACTCAGTGGCATACCGCCTGTTCAGGGGCGATCTGTGCCTGACATATAAAGCCATGTCCAACCCGGAATTAATGGACATGCTGCACCTCAGAAAATCCAAATCCCATCGAGCTACGCGCTCGAGACTTGAACCTCAGCACTGAAATAAATAGGACATGCTGGAGGGACAGATTCATAACCCAGAGGATCCCTTCACTCTGGAATAAAATCCCAGTCCAGGTTAGGCAGCGTCCCTCATTGACTCTCTTCAAGAGGAATCTTGATGAGTGGATGGGAGATCGTAGGTTTAACCCGGGTATCACTTCTGTGTCACTGTTAGACAGAGGCACAGTATACTAACCTCGAAAAAGGGCATAGCAAAATTAATTTAAAATGGGTGGCGAAAGCCAAACACATTCTAGCTAGGCTTATAAATGCCCTAGGGCAGATAGCCTAGTATGAACCTATGAACCTATGTCCACATTTCGTCTTCTTCTCCTCCTGTTTCTCCTTACTTTGTGGACTCGTTGTTCTATCATGCTGTGATATAGCCTGTGTAAGACTTTCTACACTGAATCATTCACTTTGTAGGCATTCCATAACTTCAACTTCTATTTTTTAATTTCTGCTTTACTAATATTCTGTTCAATATTCCCTCTTTGTGATCTTATTTTTTGTATTGTGAAAGTTTCTATATCTGGATACCTTTGCCTGTATTTCTCTTCAAATAGCTTTGGGGCTGCTTTTTGTTCTATAGATTAATTTGGCTTTCTCCTTTGCATAAATATTCCACCATATCAGCTCTCTCTTTCCCATGTGCATATTTCTTTTTTTATACCTTTCAAAAATCTCTAGATTTTGTTCTTTATATTTCTGCACTTCCTCAGTCACTTCTTTTTCCAAACGGCCCAAGGTTTCTTGGTCTATATAATGTTTTTCATAAAAGCTGTTGTATTAATGAACACAAACTTTTATTTGAAGCTTCTCACAGTTTTTCTTGTGCAAGTATTTTTCTTTCCTTTAATTTTTCTCTTAATCCTTCTGTATCTCTTCTGTCTGGAAATTCTGGGCTTTTTTGCATAATACTAACAATACATAATTTCTTTCTTATCCTCAATAGTCCACTCTACCAACTTTATGGTTCTTCTCCTGCCTATCAGTTTTTTATGATTTTTGCAGACTGCTACTTCCCCCTACAACAGAGGGGCATCCTCCCCCTTGGCCTAGCCTACCCCACTGTAGGAATGTTTCCATATCTTGAGGACTCTACACTGTCATTTTTTCCAGTCCTAACACACGTGTGCCTACCAGGATTGGCAACATTTTATCCTGGGTCTTGTGCTCCAGCTATCTTTTTTTTTAACCTACTTCTGTCCATGATATATGCTGCATAAAATACAATCTATATATCATTGTTATCTTGGTGAGATTTTGTGAAAAACGGGGTCCACCTCATGAAGATATTCAAAAAGACTTGAGGTTGAATTCACTTCCAGCAATACTACTCTCCTTTGATTGCTGATTTATCATATCTCCATTCGGACGCTGTGTAGGGGTTATATAAATGTGATTATGAAGCTGAAATGTTTTGATCATCAACACAACACAGAGTCAGGCTTCAGCCAGTCAGCCTTTGCAAGTGACAGGCCCAAATAATATTTATAACAATGTTAAAGTTTACTAAGATTACGCTGTACTTTGTCTTTGAGTATATATTATTTAAATCTGCTACCACTGTCACTGAAAACCCATTTATCATGGTATCATAGTACCATAGCAGAATACTAGGCTATCAGCCCAAGGGGCCTTTTTAAGCCTAGCCATGCTTATGTATAAAATTTAATCTGTATTGGTTCCCAAGAGTTTTATGGGGGTGTATATATATATATATATATATATATATATATATATATATAGATATATATATATATATATAGATATATATATATATATACACACACACACACATGGGTGACCAAGCATTTACAAGATTCCTAAGATGTAGGAGCCAGGCAAGGGATGTATTTGTGTTTTCCCCATCCTCTAATCCAAAATTTGCTCAAATAAGTACAGAAATCAGCTTATTTATATGACCTTAAAAACTTAACAGTCTTGATGTTTTCTCTTTTTTATGCTATTTATTCATTTATTTAAATTTGATAAGCAGACAGGTGGGCTGATCCAAGGACAAAACAGCCACAGTGTGTGCCAAAGGCAATGCAACACAATAAGTTTAAATATACACATATACATGTTCTTCAGGCATGGGTAAAATTAGCTTGCCAATATACCAACACAGTCATTCCCATAACAAGTATTCAAGGTGTTCTTAAAAATATTCAGATTAGTGCTGCTATACTATAATTTGGTAGCCTATTCCATGCATTAGTTTCTCTTTCAGAGAACCAGTTAGTACATCCCCATTCCTGTTAAAGTTCCTAAACAGGTTGCCTGATGATTCTCTTCCACTATTTGATAACCCCAGACATTCACAAAGGTAGTTGTCTCTCAATGCCCTGTATACTTGGAGAATAAGGTCTTCTTAAACATCTATATGAGACATTGTATAAATTCAGATATTTTAATCTTTCATGATAACTTAAACTTTCACATCTATGAATGCCTTTCGTTTATTTCCAGTATTCTCTTTCCAACATACTCATGCTAGTTTTCCTATAAGATTTCTATATTAGTACTTAATACTCTAATTGGAATCTAGTGTAACTTACAAATAAAACCACTACTGTGTAGCAGTACCACAATAAACAAATGGAAACACAAATAAAGTATCGCTCCAGTCGAAAGGACTTCAACGTAAATTGAATTTTTTATTAAAAAGTACTGTGACTACGCGCTTATGTCCCATATTACTTGGACTTCATCAGAAACACAGAAAAAAGTAAAACACAAGCATATATAGCTCATCTAATAAATCAATTAATTTAATAATTAAACTGTTTAAAGTGATCACATATAAAAAATATAAAAGAGTGCAAAAATTCAACAAGCTGCCAAGCCATACAATAAAAAGAAAAACATTAAATCTAGTACTATAACAAAAATGAAAGTTTATTTGCCCCCAATTTTAAAATAAGTTGCAGAGAAGTGCTATCTTTAATCCCAGGGGGGGTGCATGGTAAATAACTTTTATTGCCATCTAACCTCTCTGGCCTCAAGTAAAGTTTTAAAATCAACACCCCTGGTATTAGCCTTAACCTGGTCAATAATAAAAGAATTACATTGGGAACTGTTCCTAAGATGTTTGAATAGAGCATTATTTACATTCTGCTTACTTATAATAATGTTCATAAATCCTAGACCTAAGTGCTCGCTTTGTTTTCCAACATAAAATACTGGACAACATGTGCACTTGGCCAAATACATCACTCCTTTAGATAAACAGTTCCCTTCAATAAAATACACTTTTGAGTTTAAAATGTTATCCAGAATAAGAAAGTTATCCTCAAAAATGTGCAAGCGCTGTCTGCAAAAAAACATTTAGAAGTTGAACTAACTTTAGAAGTGAATAAAAAAGACTTAACCTCACTCTCAAATCTCTGCTTAAGGTTAAAACCAGTTTTAAAAACAAAGGACGGAGAAGGTCCTAAAATTTGATATACTTCTGGGTTACCTCTAAGTAAACTCCATTTATTACAAAAAAAAATTTTAATCTCATTAGCTTGTGGCCCATATTCTAAAATTAAAGCCCTCTCATAACCCAACGGTAGCTAGGTCTCCATGGTTAAGCTAAAGACTGTTCCTAACAGGGATTTATATTTTGCCCCCCACTGTGACAATACATACTCCATTTTGTCAGTAACTAACGAAGTAAGGTAACCTCTAGATATAAACATTCCAGCTATATTAGCTAATTCTATTTTACCATCATTATATTCGGAGGTCATCCTAGTTGCTGTTATGAATTGCCCTTTACACAAAAACTCTGGAGGACAGCGGACTGAGTATAGCACACAAAGTATTTAGTATAAAGCACTTTTCATTTGACAAACTCAGCAAACTTCCTCAGATAAAACAGAAATAATTCTTGCCACCATTTAAAAAATCTAAGATATGTCATTTGACTAAAATTAGCCAATCAGGCTACATAACAACATTCTAACACCACCCTTAGCAACCAACTAAATGTGAAACTACACTATGCATATTAAAACTCAATAAAGAAAAAGGTCCTAATTATATAAAATAAAATGTCTAATATCATAGAACATATAACTGTAAATACATACAGATTATGCATAATCTAACACATTAATATTTGTTAGAAAACCTAAAAATACATACTTTCATAGACTAAGCATACTACTACAAAAATGCTACCACTTATTCACCTTAACAAACTTTTAAGTTTTAAAATGCATTTTATCAAACATAAATAATTAATCCCAGGATAGTTATAAGCATTAAGATGAATTTGTCAATATAACTCTAGTTCCTCCAACATAAGAGAAACTGGTCCACCTCTTATATCCTGTGTTACTTGATCAATCACTCTGAATTTAAATTGATGGCCTTTAGCTGACATAATATGTTTAGCTAGTGCATTGTCTATTTTACACTTAGTAATAGCATATTGATGTTCATATACCTGTTCATGGAGCTTGCACTCAGTCTTACCTATATAGTACACAGGACAGCATTGCCTCTTTGCTAAATACACCACAAATTTAGAATTTCAATTATATTGTTTTTTGACTTAAATATAGTACCATTGATTTCAAAACTACTGCCAACATTCATGAATCTACAGTAGTTGCAGGACTCAAGTGTTTTACCATTTTCAGCTGTTTGTATTTCAATAAGTTTTTCATATTACAGCCTCTTATAAAGATAATTCAAGAGGAACTACCCACTTTATTGAAAATGACTGGATCAGTTCTAAAAAACTCCCAGTTCTTACATATTATATTAAACAATAAGCAGCTGTCCATGCTAAAAGTTGTTACCAAACTTAAAGTAAAGTCAGACTGTTCCATAGTTGTAACCTCTAGGGCAAACCGATTCACCATGTTAAACTCATTTGAAATTGAGTCAGCTACTGTGCCTAATAAAGGAATATAAATCCCATTAAATATTTTCGATTTAACTTCATCAATCAATCATATTTTAAATCACTATCCAATGTAACCATTCTAGCTGCCCTCACTAACTGGCCCTTAACCACCAACCATTTCTGGTGGTAAGGGTGGCAGATAGAAAAATGTAGGAAAGAATTTGAGTAAGTGCTTTTCCTAAATACTTTGGCTAGATAACAATTATTCACTCTGTCTTTCCTCAAATTAATATCCAAGTAAGCTATTTTGTCCTTGCTAAAGTTAAATGTAAATTTCAAAAAAATGGTGGTATTATTGAAATAGTCTCCCAACCAGTTAACACCCTCAAAATCACACTTAAAAATGATAAAAATATTATCTAAGTAACAGGTATAGAACAGATAAACTCTGTTTCCCAGTATGCCATCACTAGGTTTGCTAAACTAGCTCCACAAGGGGAGCCCATAACTACCCCTATTTTTTGCAGATAATAATCTTTGTCAAATAAAAAAATAATTGTTAGGATAATTTCCAATAACTCAGCTACTAGAGTCATTTCTGCATGTGTCGCTCCCTTCCTTCTCAGCATATAATAGTAGTATTAGTAGTAGTAGTATGCTTAGTGTATGAAAGTATGCATTTTTAGGTTTTCTAACAAATATAAATATTAATATGTTAGATTATGTACAATCTGTATGTATTTACATTTATATGGTCTATAATACTGGACATTTTATTTTATATAATTGGGAACGTTTTCTTTATTGAGTTTTAATATGCATAGTGTAGTTTCACATTTAGTTGGTTGCTAAGGGTGGTGTTAGAACATTATTATGTAGCCTGATTGGCTAATTTTAGTCAAATGACATATCGTAGAGTTTTAAAATGGTGGCAACAATTATTTGTGTTTTATCTGAGGAAGTTTGCTGATTTTGTCAAATGAAAAACACTTTATATTAAATACTTTGTGTGCTATACTCAGTCCGCTGTCCTCCGGAGTTTTTGTGTTGTACTTAGTTTGTTTTGCCGAGTAGTTATGTTTATGAATTGCCCTTTAACTATATATATTTTTTTGGCTATAAGAATGGCAGCTAGTATACTCTAAATATGCATTGCTGAAAGTAAATTTCCTAAAAATATTTGATTTAAAACTTGCTCCTGTGTTGGTAATCATGGTGTCCAAATAGTGAATTTTATTAACATTGTACTCATAAGTAAACCTTAAAATAGTCTGAAGAATTATTAATGTTGTTCTTCTTTCGGCTTTTCCCGGTTAGGGGTCACCACAGTGGAACTCCGGTCTGCTAATGGTTGGCAGTAGATTTTTACGATGCCAAGGTGCCAGCTCAACGCCCAACCTTCAATGAAGGTATGCCCATTCACGCATGTCTTACAGATGCCTCTCAACCGCGGGGAGGACATATACTCCATAAAATCAATAATAATACCCTCAAGACCATTCCATAAAATAAATAAATCATCCAGATATCTGGCATAAAGCTTAATATATTTTTAAATGAACTATCCAGCACAAGTTTATTCACCCATTCTAACATTCTATGTAGATTCCCTAAATTTTGGTCAGTGGTTTATTGGTTGGAAGGGTTGGGGTAGGTTTGATAGTGTGAAGATTGATCGACATCGGCTAATACTAGGTTAGCATAAATAGGAGCACAGGAAGCTCCCATAGCCACTCCTCTTATCTGTTTATAAAATTTGCCCTCAGAATAAATAAAATTATCTAAAACTAGACTCATTAGTTCATTAATAAAATTTACCTTATCTGTTTCAAATAATTTAGTATGTACTAACTATTATAAAAAAATTCTAAGCCTTCCTCCTTAGGAATAGAAGAAAAAAGATCTACTATATCAATCATTAGAAAAGCTTTGGACCATAAATCATCCTTTAACCTACTTAAAAAGTCCCAGGAGTCAATTAAAAGATAGTTAACTTGTCTACATATAGGCGTCAACCATATATCTATAATTATTCCAGTTGGGTATGTCTTTGAACCTTGGCCAGCCACAATTGGCCTAATGGGTGGATTCTCTAAGTTCTTAGGCACTTTAGGAATACCAAAAATTGTGACTGCCACTGGAAATTTTACCTTAAGGAAGTTATATATATCCAAAGAAATTCAAAAGGCAATCAGTTCTTCTGTAATTGCTGGAAGCTAGGTGTTACAATCACCTAATATATCTAACATGACCCTAGAATGGTTATGTGAATCGTAAAGAACTATCCCCCTTCCCTTGTCTGGTTTCATTATTCATATTGAATTATCATGTCTCAGTGTCGCAAATAATTCCCTTTCTTCTTTATTTAAACTGGAAACGTGTTCTACTTTTTATTAATTTTAACTTGCAAGCTATAAATGTCATCAATAATAGTTTTTTTTCCCAAAATAGCAAGGGTGGGGTTGATAGAGGAGGTTGAAAATTCTTCTTTTCTTTGGGTCACCAAGTTGACTATTTGTAGAACTGTTAACATAAAACATTTTGAATGTAAATATAGTAACAAAGTATAGTATCTTGTTTTATTTGTAGAACTGGCATTTAATTGTCTTTTGTCTTTATAATAAAAAAGAGCCAGATTTAACTTTCTAAAATATAATTTGATTTCTATTAAAATGTCCACCAGATTAAAATTCCTTGAGGGAACAAATTTCAAACCTTTAGGAAAAAGAGAGAAGTGGGTTTGGGTAATTTGAATATCACTATAGTTAAAATATGAAAATCATTAAAAGTATTAACTACTTTATTAATATCTGCTACCTGTGTTGTCTGAAATTGTTTTGTTTCTGCATTTTGAAATGGGGTGCTGTTTAGTTCATCTGAACTGAATCTGAGGGTAACATTTGACCTCACCTCAGTCTGTGGGGGAACTTTTTTGGTAAAATAATCTTTTGCACTCTACCTTGTATACAAACAGAAGAAACATTTTTGATCTAATCTGCTATAAACATAATTTTTAACTGGATAAGCTTCCTTCCTGGAATACTGATCAGGTCCCTCTTTAGTTTTTTAACCTTCCTTACGTAAGTCTTACAATATTTGTTTTCCACTATTTTGAACTGCTTTTGATAGAAACCATCACACTGGTCAAAAATCAAGTCATTTGAAATATCAGCATTAATTTTGTCAATCTCCAATAAAAGTTGGCTTAAGGTAGCATCATTACATTTAATAATCAACCGCATTAATTCAATCCCAAACTTATCGAACAGTTCATTAAATTCCTTAATCATAGCATCATTAAAATCAAAACCCAAGGGATATTTGAACAATCTCAACACTTGTGGCAGTATTTTGAATTCTAAACTCTTAAGTAAATATTCATTATCAATTTGCAAGTGTTTAGTCTTAGAAAGTTTCTTTTCAAACAATAAAATCAAGTCTTTAAGAGTCTCACAATGCATGTGGCCACCAATAACATGATTATTCATACTAAAATTAGCATCCACATTAAAATTAAAATTATTATCCAAATATTGTCCAGATCAAAAGAAGCACCCTTTGTAATAGGGTTATTATTATTTTCAGTAACAGAGCAAACTTAACGGACAGAATCCCTGCATTCAATACAGTCTTTAACTCACTAGAACCCTTTTTGTTAGTGCAAGTCACAGTGGCGGCAACATAAGCTCATTTAGGCACAGTACCTTTAGGTTTTGCTCCATGTCTCTCATATTTAGCTTGAGAATTCATTGAAGCTGCCAAATCTTTACTGCCTATACTTCCTGGGGTCGAGGAACACCTCCATTGAGAAAAAAAAATAAAGACTCATCTGTATTACAAGCCATAGAAAGCAAAACAGTATGTTCCACGTTCGTGGCTTGCTCTGCTAAACCAACTCACTTCTGGGTTTCAAATGACAAAGTTCCTGATAGGCTAAACAAATCCAAAAGCAGCTTAAGTTCACTTTTAAGTATTTGAATCTCAGAATACATACAATTAAATTTTGCACGGTGAACAGGCGAGAAGATAGAAGGCATATCATCAAGAGAGTCCCTTTTACACTGGAAACACAAAACAGTGCTGACAAATAAAACCACTACTGTATAATGATACCACAATAAGCAACTGGAAACACAAATAAAGTATCGTTCCAGCCAAAAGGACTTCAAAGTAAAATGAAATCTTTATTAAAAAGTACTATGATTAAGTGCTTTCATCCTATATTAGTTGGACTTCATCAGAATCACAGAAAACAGTAAAACAAAAGCATATATAGCTCAACCATTAAATCAATCAATTCAATAATTAAACTGTTTAAAGTGACCACATATAAAAAATATAAAAGTGTGCAAAAATACAACAAGCTGCCAAGCCATAAAATAAAATCAAAACATTACATCTAGTACTGTAACAAAAAAAAAGTTTATTTGCCCTCAATTTTACTAATGTAACTTACAATGATTTCATCATTTCTGATTTCCTTGGCATTACTAATCGTATTATACAGCCTATAGTTGTATAATTATCATTAATCAATGGGTTGACATGATCAGAAAGACTCAAAGCTAGATCTATTCAAATATACATCTTTAAATGAATTCACAGTTTTAATCACTGTGTGCTGTATTAAGTATTCCCTCTTCAATCAATGTCTCCCAAATCTTACATGCTTAGTGTTTGATGTATTTATCAGCATATTTTTCTCCAATGCCCAAAAGGTCAATTTAGTCAAGCTCTTTTGCAGACCTGCCCTGTCCGTAAAGACATAATACATTTTAATGATTTTCAAGTTATCTGCATATAGACTATAGAACACTTCAGATGAAAAATATATATATGAAAGATACAGCCTAAACATGCATGGGTGTATGATTGAGCCCTGACTGTAACCTACAATTTTGCCTGTTAAATTGTTGTATGATACTCCCCCATGTCCTGTTTGTAAGCCTTGAAGCTATCCATCTTATCAAGATTACATTAATACTTAGTTGTTCTAATTTATTGATCATTGTTTTGTGAATAATCCTCTCAAAGGCTGAAGCCAATTCTATATAAATTATATCACATCACAGTTTTTCATTGATGCCTGCTATTATATTATTACAGAACATCATGTTAGATATAGTTATTGAACTATTTTCAACATATGCATACTGATATGTGTTTGCAAGTCCCATCCTTTGCAACTTTGGCAATAATTTATCCAAAATAACTTTCTCCATTATTTTCAACAACAAAAAAGTAGATTTATGTCCTATTCCCCTTTGCCTTAAAGGTAGGTTTAAAAAGTACATCTGCAGGATTCACAAAGCCTCCGTGTAAGAGTTAACAAGTCTTACACAGAGGCTGAAGTTAAACGGGTGATGTCAGCATGCCATGCATATTCATGAGGGCATGCTGAATCACACCCTAGGCTAACACGGTCCGTGTAGCAATGTTGGGGGCGTGTCCGCATGGCGAGACCTGCAAAGGGACATGCCCCCAGAAGAATCACAGTCCCAAAAGGAAACTCCCACAAGCGAGTCCGCGGAAATGTCAAGAAACACAACAGCACACATGCCCCTACAGACTATTAACCCAACTGAAATGTAAAACGTAAAAATGAACAGTTTAATTTTTTTTATTTCAAAAATGTTTGCCCGCAATTGCGCTCGTTTGCGCAGGTGTGCCCTTCGCTCAGCCACAGTTAGCAGTCATTGAAAACGCATATAAGCTCTAAATTTGCAAAATAAGCTAAGTAGCAATAGTGTAGCGGTAGAGACGTTGGCCAAAGAGGAGGCAGTCACGGTTCGAGCCCCAACAACATCATTTTTTATTTTTAGTGAAATAAGCACGAAACAATCCCCTGACATATATGTATATATATATATATATATATATATATACAATTATAATTTAAGTAAAATGCAATGAAATGGGCCATGTTTTATGAAGAACTCTGACACAATAAAAAAATAAAACATTTTATAAGTGCCCATAGCTGAGCAGTGCTCTAACAAGCTGAGAATGTTTGCTTGCAGGTGACCAGTGGTTTAACAGGTGTAATAGAAGTGCCCGGAGTTGAGCAGTGCTTTAACACGCTGAAAGTTTGTGCCCGTAGCTGCGCAACATTTCTCACAGCGTAATATGCATGCTCACGGCCAAATAACGCGTTAACCAGCGTAACCCGTTTGCGTGGAGCTGCCCAGTGCGCCAACTGGCTTACCGGCGGGCAACGTTGAGCAACCTGTATCAAAGCCGCCTTTAAACAGACACACCTCCTAGCCTGTCAAGACAGTAGTAAAATAAAAAAAGCAATGCCCAGGCTCAACCCAGGATACTGTGCATCATAGTCAAAGTACTGAACCACTAAGCCATGACAGCTGTACTGAAAATGCAGTATTAGCATATATATAGGAATGAATGGAAATAGAAGCATGACAAAGCAGGTTTTGTGAAGCTGATACAATTCCAAAATGGCCAATCACAGATATATGTGGGAAAAATGGCATATATAAGCCCCATAGGTGAGAATACACAGCATAACTGATTGTGGAACCTATTTGCAGTCAGGATGGCAGGTGTAGGAGAGGGTAGCCACTTTCGAGCACAGAGGTGGGGTGTTGAGGAGTACAAATAGATGGTTTGGCTCCTAGTCCATGATCATGAGGCTCAACTCATGCAGGGCCAGGTTCTGTGGGGTGCATATAAGGCAGAGGCGTGGAACTGGTTGGCACAGGATCTCACCAGTGCCACAGGCATACCAAGGACTGGTGAACAGGTCCATCACCACCATGCGGACCTGAAGAGATGGAAGCAGGACCAACTGAACCGTTGGATCCAGGAGGCCCGGCAAATGCCCAACGCCCCACTACTGAGTAAGTATCCATGTAATTATGTATGTAAGGAATTATCCTAGCTGATATTATGGAGATGTATGTTCCAATATTACTTCATTTATATTACAGCTGCAGGTGTGCGTTCCGCGAATCGGTGAGCCTATGGTGATAGGCTGGAGTGGTTGCGCCACCAGGCAGGTTAGTAATTATATTCCTGTAATTGTTATACAATATATTTTAGACAGCTTGTAAAAGAGGTCAGTGTAGTCACATATTAATAAAGTTCAAATAACTCTAGAAGAAAGATTCTGCTAGTACTGTATGATAAGATAAGTGATGCAGCCTGTAATCCAGAAATAAAAAGTAAACAAGTCTGAAATAGTGAGTACCCACCTGAAGTGTAATATCAGATAACCTGCAGCAGCCTGAAAATCAGTGGTAAACAAGCTAAAGATAATAGACATGTGTCAAATACATCCCCTAGAAAATCTGGCATATGAAACAAGTGAGTCTGTTGGAAAGGATTGTTGAAATCAGGTATGACATGTTAATAACGCCTAGAATAAAGTACCAACTTGAATTGTAAAAATAAAACAAGTGAGTGTGAGAAAGAGGTATGAATTGACCAAGAAAGCTGTTATAACTTCTGAATAAAGTATACTGCAGTCAGTACATAATGAAATGAATGAGACAGCCACAACCAAACAGTGAAATGTTTGTAATAAAGTACTGAAGCTGGAATGTGTCTGTCCCACAATTTGGATATGTTGCTGTACCCTTGCAATATGGAGATAGTATGGTTGTATGAAATAATGAACATCCACAGTTGTCTAGAGCCATATAAATGAAATGTAGCAGGATGCTGTACCTGAACATAGCCAGATATGAAATGTGTATGAATAAAAATGCAATGGATATTAATGTATCAGTAACAGTCCCATCACCAACATTCCTAAGGTTACATATAGGAAACTGTACTAAGACCTGTAGGGTATATATATATATCTGCAGCTACTAGAGATGTACAGCATATGTATATGTAGTTGAAGTTGTTAATGAAATATTTCTTCATCCTACCCTATATTCACAAATAATGCCATTCCGCAACAAACTGGGTATGTGTATTCACAATCAATTCCTATGGACATTTGTCCTGTTGGTTCAAACATATTTGCATGTACGTTGCTGCATGTGCCCTGTTCACATATCCAAACCTGATGGCCTGTTGCCATCAATCGACCCTGCATGCTGTTAGATTGTGTACTATTGTTCAGATTATGCATGTGTTATGTTTGCTGTTCAATGTTTGGAATTCATGGGTGTTTGGTTAATGGGAATACTGATGCATGCTGTTACAACTAATTTTGAATGGTATTGTTTGTTACTAACCCAAAATGTCATAAAATATTTCTAAACATAGGACAACAGGGAAGGCGGGTTCCAGCGGACCCACCTCTCCCACCTCAGTTGGCGAGTGCACCTGGCACTAGTGCCCAGGCCGGAACTTCCTCCGGTGGCCCTGTGCTACCTTCGGATGGAAGCGCTGCAGGGGATGGGGCTCATCCCCCCTCTGCAAGCGTGGCCAGAGGAGACCGTCCACTCACCCTCCAAAGTGTCCGGTCTGTGGTGTGTAGCAAGATCAGGCATTCTGTGCTTGAACCCCTACACCAGCTTGAGGCTCGGGTGGCACAACTCACGGGTGTCCCTGCTGCCCGTCCTATACAGCCCCCAGCACAACTCCATCCTGGGCTGTGAAGGCACAGTGGCAACTGCCCATGGGTGGAGATCTCAGTTCCACTGTTGCCATCTGTGGGCTCATGGGCTTGCGATATCCCAACATCCGTCCACGTCAATTGTGTTTCCCCCCCACATGTGTCATACTCCGCCCCTGTATGCATCTTGTTTGTCCTGTCTGTTAACCTCCCCTACCTACCTCCCCAAATATACCTACTTCCTGTACCTCACATTCCACTCTCACCTGAAAAAAAAAAGGGCACTCTGTTCCCTTAAAAAATTACCCCATACATAGCTGCCCATTTTGCAGACATGTCTGCTGGACATGTGAAGTGGTAATTACAATTGGCTGTACAACATATTTTGTTGTCCTCACCCCTCTCTCAGGGGTGGAAGGTTTCAAATGTCACACCAAATTACAGACATATGCACAGCTGTTGCTGATAAAGAAATGGGCAGCTATGGGCCTTTCCTACATCCTTCCTGCAAATGCCGAGCTTGTTTTCCTACTGTCCTACCCTCATTGTGCCCCCCTTTTTCACCACTGTCCTATCTCCCCATTTTCTTTTCTTTCAAAGAAATTAGCATGGGTGTGCGCAAGAGTAAGCACTTTTAAGCAGTAGTAAGCGGGTGTGCGCTTGTGTGCGCTTAGCTAAGCGTGTGTGCACGAAGCTAAGCTACAGTGCGCATGCATGAGCACCGCGCAAACCAGCGCTAACCCACTTACAACTGCTTAAAAGTGCCTTAGTCACTATGAATGACAAGGCTTGTAGTCTGCTCAGCAGCAAAATAAAATTCCTCTGTCAGTCTTGAACCCAGGACCTTGGAGACACTAGTCTGCATGACTTACCACTAAGCCATAACTGATATACAAGAACTTTGTGCTGAAAGCAATATATCATGAAATAGTAGGACTGAATGTAAAGGGAATATAGGAAGGCTATTACACAAAGCTTTTCTTGTATCTTTACTGGCAATTCTTGTGGATTTGTATAACATTAGTGTGAGAAGAGAAACAGCCATGCTAGTCGATAGCTAGTAGGTAATAATGTGACAGTAGCACCTTGCAAACCACACACACTATCAGAGCAGGATAAACACTGCCATATTTGAACAGGTAAGAGGCCAGACCTTGCAACTGGGACTGATTTACAGGGATGTTCCTG
Organism: Protopterus annectens; assembly: GCF_019279795.1. NCBI lineage: Eukaryota > Metazoa > Chordata > Ceratodontiformes > Protopteridae > Protopterus > Protopterus annectens. The sequence continues at coordinate 1,151,399,470 of NC_056733.1, forward strand.
ATTTGAAAACAAATGTTAACTCTGCCCCACTGACTCCCTGTGAAATGTACTAACAGTAGGCAGAAAGGTGTTTTGTCCCACGTAATGGTAACTGTCAACTACTGAAAGTATGCACTACTTGCATGTCAGAAATGGTGTATTAATACACATGCTCATAATACCCCACAGTCACAACTGCAGAATATCTGAAATATATCACTGGTGTATCCCACTGATATGGACCATTCCCTGAGGCTGATAAAAGATACATCTGAGAGTGAGTATCTGAGGCCTGCAAGTGTCACAAACTCACAGGCATATCATTCTGTCTGCTGTCACACACTTTGTGAATAGCTGTAGAATAGCTTCCACAAGCACACCCACATGTAGGTGTACAACCCACAAATATCAAAGGAGGTATCCAACTAATAACAGAAGGACAGTATAGCTGTTTACAAGCACTGCATGTGCCTGCTATCCATAACTGTTAGTACAAACTACAAGGTGCCACTACTGCTCAGCAGCAAAATAAAATACCCTTGTAGGTGTCAAGCCCCTCACCTTGGCCAGACCAGACTGCATGCAGTACCACCAAACCACAACAAACATATAAGGAATTGCTGCTGAAAGAAATATAGCAAGCATTACAAGGAGTGAATGTGAATGGAAAACAGGAAAGCCATAGCAACACATTCCAGTAAAGACACCTAGCAGGCCTCCAAGGGGTGAATGTAAAGGCTAAATAGTGAAGCTATAGCAACAAATTGCAAGAGCCACTGCTGTAAACCAGTTACTCCACAAGTCCCACAGGAAAGCACATACTCCCATTTAAACAGTATTAGTATTATTAGGTGTCAGTTAACATACACACTAAGAAGAATAAACTGGAGGAAGCAATAGTCAGGTGTCAGTACAACATGCATGTCAGTGCCTACAACACAGCCTGAGATATGAGAGACATACCAACCTTTACGCTCACACAACAGTGTCCACAGCATACCAGCATGGTCCCCACCTTGAAAATCTGAAAGGGCTACGCCTACCTCACCTAACAATTTATAGCACTGTCCTGAAATCACAGTGAGAACTGCAATTACCACACAGCAGGCTGCATGCAATTAGCAAATGCTGGCTAACAATTGGTGCAGAGGCCATCACATGCACATCTGCATATACCTACAAAAGCAGCCTGTACTCCCAGTCCACACATGCAATACGTTCATTGCAACAGCCAGAGGGAGAGACAGAGAGAGAGAGAGAGAGAGAGAAAATAAATAAATAAAAAGACATAAAAAAAACAAATAAGAGACACAGACTGCCAAAACTACAACATTACAAAACAGCAGGCTACCAAGTAGCAAGCCATCAAAAATAGCAGTGTCCAACAAAGGTAATGTAAACTAATAATGTAATAGTCTACATACTGTGAACCCTCCATATGTGTTAGCAGTCTGTATATATATATATATATATATATATATATATATATGAAGATGTGCATAGGGCAGGGGACATACTGCAACTGTTAGTGAAGGCTGGACATACATATGTATGTGAAGGATGTTATGTGCACATATCAATGTAGGTTGTAGTGCAACGTACAATGTAGGTTGTACAGTAATGAATGTTTAGCAGTATGTTAGTGTGCGTATTCGTATGTGTAAATAAAAAGGTATATATATATATATATATATATATATATATATATATATTATATGTATATGTATGTATATTTATATATGTATCTTTATATAATATGCATATATGTATACATACATAGAGAGGGATGTAGAAATAGATAGACCCAGAATGATACCACAGTACAAGGACAAAATGATTGACCTCAACAATTGGCTAAGCTTCTGGTGTCATTCTAAGGGGATCCAGCATCTGCCTGCCTAGGATGACATGACCGACAGTCCATGATGTTTTGCCAGAGATGGCCTGCACCTGTCGCCCTCAGGATTCCGGATACTGGCTAAGACTCATGCCACCCCTATAGTGCCTTTGTCAGGCAAGGTACAAATGACAAATTCACCACTGTAAACGGTGACATCTGTGACATCTGTGCAGTCACACAGACCTGGTTCAAAGCTCCAGAGAGCACCCCTGCATTACCAGGCTTCAATTCATACCACACCTTTTGGCCACCTAACCCAGAAAGAAGCACTAAAGGCGGAGGCGTGTCCATATTCATTAAGGATATCCACACCTCCAATTTAGTTGCACAGCATAATGCATCTGAAGTATTGCAACTAACTCTGGGCAAGAATGCAATCCAAATCGTAGCTTGCTACAGCCCCCCACCATGCCCCAGGATTCACACCCCTCATTTCATAATACACTAGAAAGTATTGGGTACAACCCAACACCCTAATAATGGCCGATTTTACCTACCCCACCAGTAACTGGAAAAGCTACACCTGTACCAACTCTATTGCTCAATGTTTTCTAGAATTCATAAATACCAATGCCTTGGATCAACTTATTCACACCCCCACCAGGGGCAGCAATATCCCAGACTTGGTCATCACCAACATGGGAAACCGGTGTTCCACACCAGAGGTCAATTCCTCATTGGTCAGATCTGACCACAAGGTAATCAGCCTAGGCATCCACATCCCACCCCCAGCCCCAATTAGGGACACCATCGTAACAAACTTCTCAAAAGCCAATGTCACACTTCTTAAGACAGAAGTGGCAAACTGCATGACACCCATGCAGATGGACAATAGAGGTATGACTGCCGAATCCTACACAAATGCACTGTATAAGCACTTACATGAGTGCATGGATCATGCTATCCCTAATAGAACCAAGATGTTATCCCCCAGACAAAGGAAGCCAGTCTGGTGGTCCTCTGCCATAAACAAACTCTACATCAGAAGAAAGAAACTGTTGCAAAAATAAGTAAATTCCCATGACTGGAGGAACGCCCTGGTCAACCTCAGTAAGAAGCTGAGATCCCTCATAAAATCCCCCAAAGCTAGTTACGAAAACAAAATTGCCACTGACTCTAAAGACAACCACAAAGCATTCTATAGCTATGTCAAGAATCTAAATGGGAACACTCAGATCTGCTCTGAGGTACAGCATAATGGCACTAAATATACAGAACCAACTGATATTGCCAACATCCTGGCAGATAGGTTCAGTGCTAACTTTACCCCCCTCTCACCCCCTAGATGGCCCATCTCTATACTGGAAGAATGTAAAGTCTCTATAATCATGGCTGCACAGGTAAAATACACACTCTCCAAAGCCAAGAACACAGCATCCATGGGACCTGACAATATCCAAGGCTGCGTTCTACATGAACCACTGAATGAACTGGCACCCTACCGCAGTACCATGCTCAATCATAGCCTCACCTCAGGCTTTGTAGCCACTGAATGGCACACCACAACACATCCCACTCCACAAAGGGGGAGCCATGACATACCATGGTAACCACCACCCCATTAGCCTGACAAGCCTGGTCTGCAAGGCCATGGAATGTACCATCATGGAACTCATAAACAAAGACATTGGTAATCTCCAAGCTCTGGACCCTACTCAGTTTGGATTTGTAAAAGGCAGATCATGTCTCCTAAACCTGATTGACTTCTTTGAAGCAGTCACCAAAGCCATAGATGATGGTAAAATGGTTCACACAGCTTATGTAGACCTCGCCAAGGCTTTCAACACCATCCCCCATTCTGGAATTATAGATAAGCACACTAAACTAGGTATAAATCCCTATGTCATAAGATGGGTTGACAACTGGCTCATGGACAGAACCCACACTGTGAAAGTAGCGTATTCCAAATCCGACATCAGACCAGTGACAAGTGGAGTACCACAGGGTTCAGTCCTGGGTCCTCCCCTGTTTGGTATCTACTTCTCCGAAGTGCAGGACAACACAGAAGGTCTGTGGCTAACAAAGTTTGCAGATGACTGCAAACTAGGAGCCATAATCGCAACTCATAATGATGTGGGCAAACTACAAAAGACCCTCACTGAGACAGATACCTGGTGTCAAAGCCATGGCCTGAAGCTCAATGCCAAAATGTGTATTGTCATCCCCGTGGTATAAACTCTGTACCCATGAACTACCACATAGCTGGTAGTCTACTTAATGCCAAAAATGTGATAATAGACCTTGGGACACAGGTGCACAGTAGTCTCTCCTTTGATAATCACATCGCCACAGTGGTCAGGAAATCCCTCTGCATGGCTCATCTCATCACAAAAGGATTCCCATCCAGAAAAAAGAGGTCATTGTTCCCCTCAACTCATCACTTATTAGACCCATAATAGAGTACAATGCCCCTTTTGGTATGTACCTCACAGGACAACTACAACAACTGGAAAGACCACAGAAATACCTCACAAAGAGGATTACTGGCCTCAAACAGATGCCCTATGCAGAAAGTCTCAAACAACTACAGCGTGACTCCATGGCATATCGCCTACTCAGGGGTGATCTCTGCCTAACATACACAGCTATGTCAAACCTAGAGCTGTTGAACATGCTCCACTTAAAGAAATCCCAATCCCTCTGAGCTACACGCTCTAGGGACCTTAACCCTGTCACCACAATAAACAGAACATGCTGGAGGGATAGAGTCCTGTCCCAGACACTTCCCATACTCTGGAACAGACTACCTATCTATGTGAAACAGAGCTCCTTATTAGCACTCTTCAAGAAAGATCCTGATGATTGGATGTGAAATGGGGAATTCATCCCGGGGATCACGTCTGTGGCTCTGCTCGACAGGGGCATAGGAAAATACCTTTTTTGGGTGGCAAAAGCCAGGGTACATTTATTGGCTAGGCTTGTATGGGCCCTAGGGCCGATAGCCTAGTACCTACCTATGAACCTATGAACATATATAGATAGATGGATAGAATGTGTATATACACATATTATGTAATAGACACATACATATATAGATATATATAGATACATACACATATACAGACAGATATGAATGTGTACAGATATGTATGTATATGAATATCTCTCTATCTTTCTCCCCCTCTCTCTCTCTCTCTCTCTCTATATATATATATATATATATATAGATATATATATACTGAGAGAGGCACATGTGTGCAGATGTATTGCAACAGGTGGCTGGTGACAAAGGCATGTACTGAACACCAGTGCGGATACAGGAGTACCATACCCCATTCCAAAACACTTACACCACTAACCACCATATATGTGGTTGCCTGCCTACTACTGGTTGTGTCAGGAGGGAACATGGGAAACAAGTGTACAATAGCTTCCACTGTGATATTCACAGTGGCACACCAGTCTTGTAATACCTGTACATGGTGCATGTCAGCAGAAATGGTGTGTCAGCTAGTGAAATGTAGGTCACTGTACCCCTCTACACCTCACAATGTCCTACATGGTATGTACCTCCCATGACAACTACAGAAAGGGAGAAGGATACAGTCATACCTAACAAACAGTGATAATGCCCTCAAACACATTACCTATACAGAGTGACTGACAAAACCACACATAGAGTGCCTCTCAAACTACCGACACAGAGCATACCACTGTTGGATATACATAGTTATGTCACACCCATAACAGTTGTCCAACAACCATGGTAACACCTCACAATATCCCCAGCATAAATGACCTATGTCTGTCATCCTTGGCACTGCAGTAAAGAGCACATGATGGAGGTACAGGTTCCTACCCACAAATAGGCCATACCCTGGAGTAAACCACCCAGCATTACGAAGCAAGGCTCCCCATTAGTAGATGTCAAACATACCCCTGCTGAATGTTATGCAGATAGGTAGCATGCCATATGAGTCACCCTGTGTAACTGTTTGACAGGAGCAAGTACAACCACATTACATGTGTCCCAAGGGGCAGGGTAGCATAACAGTATGCTGCTGTAGGCCCAGGCCCAATAGCATACTACCTGCCTATGACACAACGCACACACACATGTACTCATTGCAATACTAACTATTTGAGGTGGAATGCGTGTGCCAGTGACTGTGTGCAAGGTCTGTAATGGTGTGATTGCTCAGCATGACTTTGTGTCTGTCATGGTAGTGTGTGTCCTTGGTGTGAGGCCAGAGAAAGATGTGTCAGGTATTGGGATACAAACATACTACATTGCCGTATGTTGTGCTGTGGTTCCCTGTATGTGACTGTGGTGTAGGTATGGTTATGGCAACAAAGACTATGGTGCATTACCAGTGACATTTGTACTGTGCATTGCATGCATTGCATGGGTTGACAATGTCCCCCATACATTACCTTGATACATACCCCCAGTGTGAGGCTGTGCATTGGACCTCAAACAGTGTGCCGACTGCTGGAGTATACTTGTTTGTTGTATGGAGTGTGCCAGGCACTGTCACAGAGTTGTCGGCTGAGCACTGATATGTGGTCATTCACATGTGTATCCCCCAATAGACAGACAGATGCTATATATGGCTGTTCAGTGATATTACTACAGTACAGTTTTATTGCTCACATATTTTTCTTTTCCTTCCAGGGCAATGGTGCACCAGCGCAATCCCACATACTCTGCTGCAGAGGAAGAGGAGATACACCAGAGCCTGGTGCGGGATTTTGCCACACTCTTTTCCCGCACCAGCCAGAACCAGCAGGAGAGGGCTGCACTGTGGCAAGACCTTGTCCGTCAGGTAAATGACATAGGCATGCACAACCGGACATATGAGCAGGTACGCCATCACTGCAGTGATTTAATTAGAAATGTCCATCAGCGTGCATCTGATATCCACAGGCAACAGCTTGCCAAAGGTGGTGGGGCAGCTATACACCCCCCCTCACCAGACTGGAGGGGCTCCTCCTAAGTGTTGTGGCTCCAGCCCAACAACAACAACATCCACACACATGTGTAATGATGGAGGCTGGAGCCACCCAGCAGGAGGACTTGGAGCGTGCAGGTAACATGCCATATCTATATTTGACTGTTCTCTACACTGGTAGTTTATGCATGTGTGAGGTGTGTACTGTGTTTGCAGTTATTAACCTGGTAATTATTGTGCAAGAGTGATATTCTCAATATCGGCAGTAGACCAGTGAAAGCCAACTGTTGTACTACTGAACTGTATCATACTCACAGTATCAATGGCACAGTTGTGCCCACTGACAATGAATGTCTTATTTGTGCAGGTCCCTCTGGTGTAACAGCAAGGCAGCCAATCCATGCTGGTGAGTGTGTAATAACATTCCTGTAATACTTATGATAGTAATATTAATAATACCCTAAAATGGTATTGCTATGTGTGTGATTGCAGGTGTGTCTGTGTCTGTGTGTTTGTATCTCATGTACTGAGGAGTGTGCATGTGTGCATGTGTGCATGTGCCCATGTGCGCATGTGCCCATGTGCACATGTGCCCATGTGTGCATGTGCCCATGTGTGCATGTGCCCATGTGTGCATGTGTGCATGTGTGCATGTGCCCATGTGTGCATGTGTGCATGTGTGGTAACATTGTGTGCACATTGTAAACTGTGTTTCCTGTCTTCTTCTCACAGGTTCTGGTGCTGCTCTGGTGGTGTGCAGCAGGGAACCTGAATCTGCTGCTGGGGATAGTGATAATGATGATACCTGTGTAATGGCACAGGAAGGTGTGCCAGGGTCCGTTGTTGGTCAGCCAATCAACAGTACACAGCTGTCAACCCCATCAATGCACACAGTCATCCTGCCAATACATCCATTGTCACCAATATCCCTAGGTGATGGACAGCATACAGTGGGCATTGACCAGGGTAATGTGGTATCAGTGGCACATGCATCCCCTCACAGCAGCCATGGCCAGAGTCCTGACATGGTACCACACAGGCAGATGTCCAGGGGTTCTGGTGGGAGCATCCGTGGTTGTACTGCCCCTGTCAGATGTGCCCACAGAGGTCTTTCAACCTCAGCTATGTTCCAGGCTGTAATGCAGGCACAGTCACATATGGAATGGTACACCAGACAGGGTCTGAGGAAGCTGAGAGCACATCGCACTGCTATGAATGACACTATGCGTGATGTTGCGGCTGCCATCCGTAATTTCACCGAGTTCATTGACAGACGTTGGGGGGACACATTAGATCTGTTCCACAACTACATGTCCATGAGCCAGGGCAATGCAGGGTGGTTGAAGCGTCGACATGGACGAATGCCAGCAACAGCAGCAGTTGGCAGTCATCGCGGACAACAACAAACCCGCGGCCGCTCACATAGTGCCAGTACCAGCCCCAGCAATGCTGGGTCTGTGCTGTCATCAGACCACCCTAGGAGACCACGTGCACATGGCTCTGGACAGTCCCAGCAGGGACATGTCTCCAGTCAACAACCACCTGCTTCTGATGACAGTACCCAGTCTGGCTTAGTACCTGATACTGTCCGCAGCACCCCTGCCAGGCACAGGTACTGTGTCCGTGCCAGAGACAGTGATCTGTACGACCTGGCAGGTACAGTCTGTGGCTGTCCACAAACACCCGTATATGGCGGCCACAAGGTGGAACTGTGTGCACGCATACACACATGCATAATGCTAACACCTAGGGCTAACACATACACACACACACACACTGCATCAACATTGCCCCATCTTCTACGGTTGTCCCTCACTAACACACACATACATACATGTTGATTGGTTGTATCAGTGGCAGACTCAGGCATACCAAGTACACACCCTGTGCATATGATGAAACTGTGCCACCTCCTGCAATCTGTAACATCGATGCAGGACAGGTTAACATGGTGCTGATGCACAAGGTGACTACACAGATGTGTAGTAATATTATCATGTTGTCAACTGTACAGTGTAATGATATCATTGTGGGTATATCCCAGCATGCCTGATGCATTAACAGTATGATTGTCATTGTATTGTTTGGTACACCCCTATTAATTACCATAGTGTAATGTCTGCACATCTTTGCATTCTGCTGGTAAGGCTGTAAACAGAAGGCCACCTACATAGGTAGCACAGGGGATAAGTAAATGGAAGTTATGATACTCAATGGTGGACATATAAACTGCAAGATGAATGCAGTACAACCTCTACTCTGCATGGAGAATGTTGATATCTGTGCAGTAATAGACAACAGGTTCAAGACTCCCAAGAGCACCCTAGCACTACCGGGTTACACCTCATACCATGCTTGACAGCCCCAAAACACACAGCTAACTATGACAGGAGGTGAGTCTCATTAAATGTCAGGGATACTGTGGTGGCAGGACAGGTAGCATACAGCCTACTAAGTTGGGGAATGCTGATTGAGGGCACAGTGTCTGTCATTATAAATGTGTATTAGTTCTGGTTTAAGCAGTTGGGCTTCAGGCCATTTATTTCACATTACAAAGGTCCATGGTCTGCACTCTTGTGGGAGGAGAGGCTGGACTCTGCCCGTCTGAGCTGGGAATTTCTGGCTAAAGGCTTATAGTGCCTGCATATTTGAACTGTTTCTTACTGAAATTGGTACACCTTGTTTGCTGTAGCATAGACTAAATCCATGCCTGCTGATTGTAGTTTTGTTTGTATGCTTGTTTGCTTGTTATTTCCCTGAAACACTAATCCCACCTGAAATGCAGCTTTACAATGCCTCTGAGAATCCCTAGTGACATGTGCATTGCTTACTGTATGTATGTCCTTGTTTCACTTGACAGAAAGTTAGCGTTTGTCATTTATGCAATTAAGTTACCTGTAACACATTGCATTTGAGATACCTGGCACTTGCTCACTAAAGCATTTATATATGCCAGCACTAACAAATTAAAAGCACTACTCCCTCACAAACTCACCTTGCGTACCTTGTTCCCCATTGGCCCTTTTTGTTGTTAATTATAAAGGAATTCCCAATACTATCCTAGCATGTTCAAAGGTCAGTTGTCAATCTCCTCCATGGTCCAGCTGGTGAATCTGGGAATCTAGAGGCAATGTTACAACTGCCTCATTTACACAGTCAACCCTCTCCTCCTCCCAACAAATTCCACCACATGTGAGAGATGCAACCATATATCCAAACTGCAGGCTAAGCTCTCTCAACTCAGTACTGGCAAAACCTGTCAGGAGGAGAAGGAAACCACGGTCACTACAATTCCAGTCTCACATAGACTTACCATGACAGCAATCCAAACAAATAAACACACACAACCATACTTGGAGTTTCTAAATAAAGGTCTGCCTATGCAGCAGACACCTCCAAAGCAGACACACAAGCAACTGCTACCCCAGAACAGAACACGTGCAACACATAGCTCACAAAGCCAGTGTGCCGAACAGTCACAGCATGTAAGGCTAAACAACACACCTGCTACACTTGTGATGGGTGCCTCTATCGTCAGGTACATTGATGTCCCGCTCACCAGGCTGAACAAGGAGAAGGTCACGGTGTGATGCCTGTCGGGCGCTATGATCTGCCACATAACACAAGCACACAGGTCACGCCACGGCATGTACAAATATGACTCAGTCAGTGTCCATGCCAGTGTGAATGACCTGAGACATACCTCCCTGGACTACATGATGAGAGACATAGAGGAGCTCTCTGAGCATGTGGCCCAGACTGGTATGACCCTGACCTTGAGTAGCATCTTACCCTCACCAAGAATGATGCCACAATATGTGGACAAGATGATCAATTCAGACAATTAGCTTATGTTTCAGTGTCATTCAAAGGGGATCCAATGCCTGTCAGCCTGGGATGACATGCTCAACAAGCCACACTGCTTTGCTAGGGACAGCTTGCACCTGTCACCTATGGGCTGTCGGATATTGGCAAAGGCTCTTGATACACCCATAGTGCCTTTTGTAGGCAAGGCTCAACAGACAAGACCACCTCCATAGGTATCACAAGGGATAGGAAACTAATAGTAATGCTACTCAACGCCAGCAGTGTAAACCTCAAGATGCATGCACTGGAAACTGTCCTTAGCATGGAGAACATCAATATCTGTGCAGTAACAGAATCCTGGTTCAAGGCCCCCAAAAGCACCCCAGAACTGGCAGGTTATACCTCATACCATGCTTGTCGGCCACATAACTTGCACTGAAACAGAACAGGAGGGGGAGTATCAGTATTCATCAAAGATACACACACCTCCAGGTTGGTGGCACAGCATGAAACATCAGAGACTATCCATGTGCAACTAACAGTGGGTAAGACTACCATCCAGTTCATAGCCTGGCACACACCACACTCCCATTCCCAGGTAACCCACTTGGCCTACTTAAGAATACATGTATATCTGCAGGTGTCTCCAAACAACAATATATTGGGCAGCTTCATTTACCCACACATAGACTGTGAGCATTACTGTAGCTCCAATACCCTAGGTGTAAAGTTCCTAGACTCCATACACTCAATTGCTATGGAACGACTTGTTACCACTCCCACAAGCGGGGAATACATGCTGCACCTGTTCATCACCAACATGTGGACTATATGCTCCAGACCAGATGTGTATCCCTTGCTGGTAAGATGACACCATAGACTATTCTCACTGTATATTCACATACCAAATGCAGCCCATGCACAGAAAACCACAGTCATAAAGTTGTGTAATGCAAATTACATGTCTTCACATGAGGCAGGCTTCACACATGGGAACTATTTCAGGTCACAGGTACATATGTCTATGTGGCACACACATACCTCATGTGTGCATTGACATTACTGATATGATCTATGTCATACAATATTAAGAGCAACACCCCACACACATGGACAAACTGTGTGACAAAAACACACATGGCATTTGTAAGATTCAAACCCCTACCTAACTATGTTATGACACTTGAGAGAGACCCATTAGCAGAGCACGCTATTCACATTACTGGGAGGGTGCCCTACTCCTGCTGTACTTATAGGGTGCTGACATCATCAGTGTTTAGAATGAGGAATGTGCATCATGCAGTGTGTTCTTGTATTTGGCAAAAGGGACATTTCTTTCACACAGAATTGCACACACACTAACCCCCCTCACCCAAACACACACACACACTGAACATTTGCAGGATTCAAACATGGATGTGACATTGCAAATTCAACCCCTGGGATCTCCACTGTGTCCCTGCTTGATGGAGGCACAGCACACTAGCCTTACATGGTGCCTTCTGTGACCTACATTACAGAGGCACAGTAGCCTACTGTACTGGGGAGGCAGATGCCAAGCACACTCTGGGTAAACTTGTATTCCCTAGGGCAAACAGCCTAGTATTGACCTCTACACCCATATGTTTAATTTTCAGATGCACAATATTTGTTGCTGATAAACTGTTTGCAGGTCTTTATTGCCATAGCTTTCCCTGTTTCTATGTACAACTTGTGTATCTGTGGAAGATGTTTGAATATGTGTGGGATCCACTATTTAACATATGTCTCTGTAGTCATTTAACTGTGTGCACTGGGCAGATTGCTGTATTGTGGTTGGTTCCTGGTTTAACACATACAAATACCAGATATGTGTGGCCAACTGCTAAACTGAGACATGGCCTAAATTGTGAGCATGCCCAGTTCAGGAATATTCCATGGCTTGTTGCCTGACATATGTCTCATTTATCAAAGTGTGTGAGCATGCCCAGTGTGTGCTTTCCATATGTTGAGATCTTCAGTCCACCACATTTGTGGGTGTGTGTGAACTTCAACAATATTTCACATTTATAGTTGTGTGTTGGGAGTCATGTTGTGTACATACTGCCCAACTGCTTTGTGTCTGAACCCGACAGGGGTTATACTGTGCCTGCAGGGTTTCCATGGGATAGTTTGCATACAGTTGTCAACATCCTTTCATACTGACCATACACTGTAATATTGTATAGTGTACTGGTTCAGTACTTTCACTGTGGTGGACAGTATCCTGGGTTTCAGTCCTATCACTGCTTTAAATATTCATAGTGAGCACACCAGACTGGTTAAGGGCCAGTTGTGCACATATGACCATGCTGCATTTTGTTCGGATATGGACTACTTACACCAGGCTTATCCAACATTGGTAGTGTATTCCACAACTTGGGTGGACATTGACAAACACTAGCGATGTGCCCTAGGCCATTTCTACTGCTAGTCAGAGAGTGTGTTTGTCCTTCAACACACATTGTAACTGGAATTTGACATGACATATTTCAAGGTTAGTATACTGTGCCTCTGTCTACCCGTGACATAGCAGTGATACCCAGGGTAAACCTACCATCTCCCATCCAGTCATCATGATTCCCGTTGAGGAGAGTCAATGAGGGACTCTCTGGCTAACCTGTACTGGGAGTTTACTCAAGAGTGGAGTGAGCTTCTGGGTTATGGATCAATCACTACAGCATGTCCTATGTATGTCAGTGCTGGGGTTCAGGTCTCTCATGTGCATAACTCACTGGCATTCAGATTGTGCAAGGTGCAGCATGTTCATTGATTCCAGCTTGGACATGGTTTTATACATCAGGCACAGATTGCCTCTGGGCAGGCAGTATGGCAGTGTGTGGAGCTGCGGTTTGTTTACTCAGGCAACACATGGCATCTGTTTGAGCTCTTTGATCCTCCTGGTGGGGTACTTTTGGGGTCTTTCCAGTTGCTGGAGGTGTCTGCTGAGGTACATCCCACAGGGCCCATTGTACTCAATTGTGAGGCTGATGAAGGATGACTGAAGAGGCACGATGACCTCCCCTGATCTAGATCTGACTACCTTCATGATTAGGTGGGTATATGGTATGTTTCTGTAACCACTACAGCCACATGGTTGTCAAATGCAAGATATCTATCAAATTGTGTCCCCAGGTCTCTTATTACTTCTAAAGTACTTAATGGGTTAACACCTATATGGTAATTGGTGGGCACTTACTGTTTATCCACAGGGGATGACTATACACTTTTCTGCAATTAGCTTGATGAAATGGCTCTGGCACCAGTTGTCTGTTTCTATGTGGCCCTTTTGTAGGATGCTTGTGTCAGCTGGAGGGTCAGATAAGGTGCCCAGTTTGTAGTCCTCTGCGAACTTGTTCAGACACAGTCCTTCTATGTTGGCATGTACCTATGGGAAATATATACCATACAAGGGAGGTCCCAGGACTGAGCCTTGTGGGATGCCAGTTGTAGCTGGTTTGTAGTCTGACATGGCTGCAGCATGTCTGACCATGTCAGTTCTGTCCTTGGGCTGGTTTGCAACCCATCTACTGACATAGGGGTTTATATTTAAGCTGGTGAGCTTATCTATAATGAACACGTGGGGTATTGTATGGAAGGCTTTTGCAAGGTCCAGATAGGCTGTGTGGACCACATTCCCCTCATCAATGGCCTTGATGAGTGTTTCAAATGAGTCAGACATGTTTAAGGGGCAGGATCTGCCCTTAAGAAAGCCACGCTCCAGTGTCTGTAGGTCCCCAATATCTTTATTTCTGAGGTCCATGATGATCCTTTTCATAGCTTTGCAGACCAAGCTTGTCAGGATTCTGGGGTGATAGTTTGCAGTATCCATTCAGGCACCACCTTTGTGGAGAGGGACCACTGTTGCTGTACACTGCTCTTTGGGTGCATATCCTGTGGTAAGGCTGAAATTGAGCAGTAGTGTTATTTGGCATTCCATTCTTCTTGGGGTTCATGTTGGACACAGCCCAGGACACCATCTCGTACCATTGATGCTGTGTGTCTTGCTTTGAAGATGCTGCCTGTTACCTCAGCATCTGCAATGTCAGGGGGCCATCACTCTGCTGGGATAGATATTTGTCATTTTGGGGGGGGGGGGGGGTTGCACTGAACCTGTCAGGTTGGATGTTGGCAATGTGTGTGGGTTTGGTGTATTGTTTGTAATAGGAATAAAACTCCGTGTATACAGACCTCAGTACTTTATTAAACGAATATTTTCAAAAACACAATCACAGATCTAGCGCTTTCATCTGCCGAATGCAGACTTCTTCAGAATAATGAATGTGTGGTGCCAATGATTTTTATACAATTTAAAACAATTAATTAATCCATTAATTACACAAATTCATTTGTAATTTAAAGCCATACCCATTATTTTCTAAAATGAATTCCATATGTCAAATGCAATTTAAACAGTCAACCACAAACTCCCTTAGGGACTTGTTCTATTAGGGACCAGTCTAGTTAAAGTGCTTCAGTGCCTTTTATTGTTTAATAAATATTTATTTTTATACATAATTGTTAAAAAATACCTATATTGTATAAAAGAAAAAAATATATATATATATAGGTTAGGTTAACTTACATATAATGTTGCGTTACTACTTATTAGCTGATAATATAATGTAAATGAATAAATAAATAAATAAATAAATAAATAGTGAAGTGAATGTAAAATGTTAGTGACTTGTTTACATTTGTAAAAACATGTGCCAACACAATTAACAAATACATTTTTAGATTTTTTTAAATTGTGTTAACATAATAATTTTTTTAAAACATCCATGCTAGACAACTCAGTTTTGTTTTAAATTAAATTGTCTCAAATTAGTTTTTAACAATAACATACAACAATAGTTTTTAATAATAGTTTTTAACAATAACATATATACTTCTTTAGATACATATTTACAAGTCACTAACATTTATGGAATTTTAGAAAATAATGGGTATGGCTTTAAATTACAAATGAATTTGTGTAATTAATGGATTAATTAATTGTTTTAAATTGTATAAAAATCATTGGCACCACACATTCATTATTCTGAAGAAGTCTGCATTCGGCAGATGAAAGCGCTAGATCTGTGATTGTGTTTTTGAAAATATTCGTTTAATAAAGTACTGAGGTCTGTATACACGGAGTTTTATTCCTGTTTGGTTTTTAGAACTTTCATTCTTGGTATTGTTTGTAATATTTGGTAATTCAGAGCATATCTGTGAATTCCCAACAAGGTTCCTACCATCAGTTAAGACAGCCTTGTGATTATCCTTAGTGTCCTGTACAATTTGTATCTCCATAGGTTCATAGGTTCATATTGGGCTATCTGCCCTAGGGCATTTATCAGCATAGCCAGAGTGTGTGTGGCTTTCACCACCCCTTGCTATGTGAATATTATGGCCATTTAGGGTTTACTTTACTGTGCCTCTGTCTAGATGTGACACACTGAAGACCCCCAGTGTAAATCTACGATCTCCCATCCACTTGGCAAGATTCCTGTTGAAGAGAGTCAGTGAGGGGCTCTGCCTAACATGGAGTGGGATTCTGTTCCAGAGTGTAGGGAGCCTCTGGGTTAGGAATCTGTCCCTCCAGCACATCTGATTTATTTATGTGTTGAGGTTGACATCTGTTGCTCTCGTGGTTCTGATGGGTTTGGATTTTCTGAGGTGGAGCATGTACATCAATTCTGTACTGGACATGACCTTGTACATCGGGCATACATCGCCTCTGAGTATGCAGTATGTGACTGCATACAGCTAGGTTGTTGTCAGCCAGGCAGCATATGACAAATGTTTGACACCCTTTATCTTCTTGGTGAGGTACTTTTGAGGTCTTTCTAACTGCTGCAGGTGTCGGGTATGGTACATCCCAAATGGGGCATTGTACTCACTTATGGGCATGATAAGAGAAGAGTATAGGGGCACAATGACCTCTCTTGATGTAGATGTGAATCCTTTCATGATAAGGTGGCCAATATAGGTGGTCGTCCTAGCCACGTTGGCAAAGTGAGTGTCGCATGTGGGGTTACTGTCCACTTGTGTCCCTAGGTCCCTGATTACGTCTTCCATACATAATGGATTACCACCTATGTGGTGATTTGTGAGTACCTTGTTTGGTATTTGGGGAGACATTCATACTCTCCAGTGTCTTCAGGGAGGCTGAGTGGTGTTCCTGGGTCTGAGAGGGTGGTTTGTAGCATGCTACAAACTGTACAGCGGTTTTGCCTACAGTTAGTTGCACATGGATGGTCTCTGATGCTTCGTGCATTGTCAGTAACCTGGATGTGTGGGTATCTTTGCTGAATATGGCAACTCCCCCTCCTTTTGTGGTTTGGTCCAGGTTTTGGGGCCGAAAAGCATGATTTGAGGTATAACCTGATAGTGCTGGGGTGCTCTCAGGAGCCTTGATGCAGGTTTCCATCACTGCACAGACATTGATGTTCTCCATACTGGGGAGGGCCTCGAGAGCGTGCATCTTGTGGTTTAGACATCTGGCATTGAGCAGCATTACCCTCATGTTTTTTCCACTTATGTTTTCTGGGGAGGTGGGTTTGTCTTTTCAGCCTTGCCTACAAAAGGCACTATGGAGGTGGCAAGAGCCTTAGCCAATATCCAGACACACAGGGGTGACAGGTGCAAGCCATCCCTGGCAAAGCAGCATGGCTTGTCAAGCATGGCATCCCAAGCAGACACACATTGTATCCCCTTGGAATGACACCAGTAATTGAGCCAATTGTTAAAGCTGATCATTCTGTGTTTGTACTGTGGCATCATTCTTGGTGGGGGTAGGATGCTGATCAGGGTCAGAGTCATACCGGCCTGGCCTACATAATTGGAGAGCTCCTCTATGTCTCTTTACATGTAGTCCAGGGAGGTACGTCTCAGGTCATTCACACCAGCATGGACAATGACTGAGTCATATTTGTACTTGCTTTGGAGTGATCTGCATGATTGTGTTATGTGGCGGATTGTAGCAGCCTACAGGCAGCTTAATGTACCCTTTTCCTTGTTCAGTCACGTGAGCGGGACATCAGTGTGTCTGACTATGGAGTCACCTATTACAAGTGTATCAGGCATGTTGTTTGTCCTTATGGGCTGTGACTGTTTGGCACACCGACTTTGTGTACTATGTGATGCATGTGCTATGTTTGGGGGTAGTGGTTGCTTGGGTGTCTGCTTTGGAGGCCTCTGTTGATTTGGTGGTTTTTAATTAGAGCCTCCAGGAATATTTTTGTGTGTTTATGTCTTTGGTTTGCAGTTGTGATAGGTCTATGTGAGTGGGTTTGTGGTGTGTGTGGTTACCTTCTCCTCCTGACTAGTTTAGACAGTACTGAGTTGAGAGAGCTCAGCCTCCAGTTTGGAGATGTGCTTGCATCTCTCACATATATTTGTATTTCTTGGGGGGTGGAGGGGGTTGTCTGTGTACATGGGGCAGGTGTAACATTGCACAAGATTCACAGATTCAACTGTAGCTGGCCTTAGTGGATTTTATGACTGGCCATATTTTATTGCCATAATACTGATCAGAGATTACTTCCCTTTTTGGGTTTGCTCTATCATGTGGTGACTTCCTCATTCTCTTGCATGGTTTGGTAATGGCTGTGGTCCACCATGCAAGATGCCTGTGTATATGGTATTGGGCCTTGGTTTTATTTGGGATTGCATAATCCATGCATTCCTGACTGTGTTCATAGAATGCATTTATAAAGGGTTCTGAGGTGTGGCCCATATTTTCCACAGGCACAGGGCCTTTAATGGATTCCACATCAGTTTGGAGGAGTGTAACATTTCCTTTACACATGTTTTTCATTGTGGTTTTCTGGCCAGGGACTGTGGTCCGGCTGTGAATATCCAGTGTGATTACTCTATGGTCTGATCTTACCAGTGAGGAATACACTTCTCATCTGGCCATAGAGTACACATGTTGCTGATTATCACATCCAGTATGCTTACCCCTCTTGTGGGAGTGGTACATTGTTCCTGAGCATTTTGGTTTATGGATTCTAGGAACCTTTGGCCTAGGGTGTTGGTGCTAGGATAATGCTCCCAGTCTATGTTTGAGTATTTTCAGTCACCCAATATAATGTTGTTTGGAGAGCTTGATATTTCCATGTGTTCCAATGTAGGCCAAGTCCAGTTCCTGGCATTAGGAGGGTAGTCTGTAGCAGGCTACAAACTGGCAGGCAGTCTTAGCCACTGTTACTTGAGCATGGATAATCCATGCTGCTTCTTGTTGTGGTACCAACATGGGGGTGTGGTTATCCTTGACAATTAATGCTACTCACCCTCCTTTTGTAGTTTGTTCCATGTTTTGGGGCTGTAAAGCACAGTATGAGGTGTAAACTGGTAGTGTTAGGGTGCTGTTGTGAGCCTTAACCCAGTTTTCTGTTACAGGACAGATATCAACATTCTCCATGCTGAGGGGAGTTTAGACTGCATGCATCTTTCAGTTTGGACATCTGGCATTGGGTGGCATTACATCTAGGTTCTTATCCCTTGTGATACCTATGGAAGTGGAGCATTGTGCCTTGCTCAGCATGTCATCCCAGGCTGGCACGCATTGGATCCCCTTTGACTAATGGCAATACTTAAGCCAATTATTGTAATTGATCATCTCATCTTCATATTCTGGCATCATGCTTGGTGAGGGTAGGATGATAGTCAGGGTCATCATGTTTGCATATACTACATGGTGTTACATTGCTTAACACATGGCAATCATGCCTCAGGTGGTGCTGCAAGGCTGTCTATGTTGGATGCACATACTACACTCCCTGTACATGTTTGATAGCAGGTTGTGTCAACTTAGGCATCCCTTTTACTATATGTGTGAGTCAGAGAGAGGTATCATTTCCTGGGTTCCTACTGAGCCAGTGTATGTGCTATCCGTTGCCGCTTTGCCAAGGCCAAAGCATACTGGGCACGCCTCCTTCTGCCTACTGGGGCAGGCTCAAGTTGTTCCTCCTCTGAGTCACGCTCTGCCTGTGATTGGCTTGGCAATGGTGGGGGGCTGTTTGGCCCAGCCCTATGCTGGTCCTGTTGCAGCTGTTTTCACAGAATCATATTATGTAGCATAGCACATACCATGATGATTTGGGTACATGTAGTTGGTGAGTACTGCAAGGCTCCACCAGATGTGTCCAGGCACCGGAACCTTGACTTGAGCAGCCCAAACACACACTCAATTACATTTTGTGTTTGTGCGTGTGCCTCATTATGGCATTCTTGTTCAGGTGTGTGTGCATTTCTGATGGGTGTCATCAGCCACGGCTCCAGTGCATAGCCAGCATCCCCCACTAAGTGACCATGTGGGATGTCCCCACTGGCAAATGTCTGGTACAGCTGCGTCAGATGCCAGATATGGGAATTGTGGTAGCTTCCAGGGCAGCCAGCACACATATTCATTATTATGACCTGGGCATCACACACGACCTGGCAGTTGATGGAGGGGAAGCCCTTGCGGGTAATGTAAGCCCTACCCCGCTCACCGGCTGGTGCTTTGATGCGTATATGCATGCAGTCTATTGCACCCACTACCTCAGGGTATTCCGCTATTTGCTGGAAGAGATGCATATTGCTGGCCAATACCTCACGGGAATTGGGGAAATATACATGCTCACCGACATGTGCTGACATGGCATCCAGGAACTGGTGCAGTACCCTGGATGCTGATGCCTGTGATATCCCCATCATATCACCAGTTGGTCTCTGGAAGGTACCTGTTGCTAGTATTCTTAGGCCAACACATACCTTGCTTTCCATTGGGATGAGTTCCCCTCTGTTGGTTCTGTGTGTGAGGCGTGGCCTGCACAGCTCAACAATTTGCTGCAGGAGGTCTCTGTCCACTCTATAGCGCTCCACTATCTCCAGCTCATGTAACCCCTGGTAGGTGACCCTGGGCCTGTACACTCTTCTCTGTCTCCTCACTGTGGGTTGTCTGGCAGCATTTGCATAGTCACCACCCTTAGCAAGTTGCATATGTCTCCTTATAACAGCTATGGCAGCCCCTAGCATTTTTGGTCTGAGTGAAGCTTTTACAGTTTTCACTTCTAGTAGCTTACTCCTCTGTTGCAGTGTCTCTTGAGAGAAACATTCTGCACTGCTGTTTGCAGTGTTTTAAGTGTTGGGCTGAGCTACTGTTCTGCCTGTGTAATTGCCTACTTCTGATTGTTTTCACCTGCTAGCTCTGCCAGTAATTTCTGCTAGCTTCCTACTATTTCCCATGCTTCCTTTTTCCCTTCTGTTTCCTCAGGGGGGAGCAACGTGCATACCAGCAAAAACACACTCACAGTGGCTAACACGTGCGCACACATGCTTTGACAGACTAGAATCTGCTTATTTAGATTAAAATGCGCGCACACCAGCGCAAACAAGCATACAGGTGTTTAAACAGGCTCCTACATGTGTATTCTGCCTTAAACGTGCGCACTCACGCTTACACGCGCGCACTCTATCTTACTCGTGCCTACCAGCATGCACACGCGCGCATGCACGTCCAGCAAGAAACTTTGGTGTTATCCATCGTGTACACCTTCCATTTCTTGGCTTTCCCATGCCTACTTGTTGACACTCCTCTTTCCATGATGTGTGACTGACAGCTTTCACATGCCACTGTGCTCCAATGAGCTGCATTCCTTTCATACATTCCCCCCTGTGATGTCACCTATCTCCTACTCTGTTACTCCCCTTATCTTACTCCTACACTGCACGGATTGTGCTCATTTTCTATGTAACAGTGCGATTCACTATCCTACCACTCATTTACATAGGATTGCCTACTAATGCTTAGTTACATGTCTTACACTCCACTTCCCCCCTTAGCAACCCCTACTCGGTGGCCATGTTGTTTTACCCTGCTATTCCCTTCCATGGTATACTCATGCTTTGCATAAACCCACATTTGTGGGTTTAATATTTTTATTTTTTGTTTTTTTATAGCGCAGCAGGTTTGCGCGACGCTGCGCTACATTTAAACATCAGCGATCACCGAAAAAAAAATATTTTTATTTCATGTTTGCATCAGGGTACGTTGCCAGTGGCCACATATTTGGCCATTGGCATGCTGCCTGCGACATTTTCAACCTTTATTTGGAGCTGACAAGGCTCCATTGTGTTATTTGCAGAACGGTACTCAGTTATCAACTGAGTACATTTCTGCAGATAACACGGCTCTTACATGGGCAGGTTTCTGCTTCCTGGATCGCGAATTTACCTCATTTGCATACCTTTCGGCTGCCAGTGAGGTAATTAGCATCTCCATGCCCTGCTCGTGTAAGAGTCGTTTTAGGTGCTCTCTTACATGCACATTCAGGCTGTTCCTGGATCGCGATGGCTGCATGGAGTCTTACACTACTCTTAGACTCCGTGCAAGCCATCGTGAATCCTGCCCCATGTCTTCACTCTTAAAGACTCTCCACGTACTTAAATGACTTAGTGAATAACAGATATAATGGTACTATAAGTTCAAGCTAAAATGTTTTCAGGTCATTCTCACTAATTATGTCTCCTCTGTGTGCTTTGTTTGGGTCCAGTTTGCATATATATTTTTTCAATATAATTTAATCTAATTTAATTTTAGTATTTAACATTATCTGGATGTTACTAGCAAACTTTTCACCCCCTTTGTGGAGCCCAGACTGTTTTACGTAAGATTTTGTTTGAGTATAAATTTCATAATCTGCACACAGTTTTTTAATTTGTATATCTTTACTCCTAACACATCTTATATATCTATAAAGTGTTTTCCTATCATGTTCAACATTATTTAAAATTTCTTCAGAATTTTCTTGATCTTGTCTCACACTATGTTTAATTTATCTCTCCAGTTTGTTTATTTCATTCTTCAAAGTTATAGTTTCACCTAGTTTCCATTTCTTATATTTTTATCTCTCTTCTTAATTATCTTGTTCTAAAGGAAATATAGCTTCTTGACCTTGTGTGCCTAGGTCCTGATAATAAACATTTTTCTTTTATTTTTTTGCATTCAAACATTTTTCATCTCAAAACTTGGCACATTCCTTCTTTAGTATTTCTACTGAATAGATTACTGCAAGGGCGGTGCAATGGTGCAGCGGTTAATGCTGTCACCTCACAGCAAGAGGTTCTATGGTTCGATTCTCGGCTGGGGTGCCTTCTGTGTGGAGTTTGCATGTTCTCCCTGCATTTGTGTGGGTTTCCTCCAGGTACTCCGGTTTCCTCCCACATTCTAAAGACATACTTCTGGAGCATTTCTCCTCGGGCCTCCGCTGAAAACAGGATCTGTTGAACCTAGTCGGACATTCCCGGTCAACAAATGTTAAATAAATAAATTAGTTTCACATAGTGACCATTTGGTCCATTACTAATCCTGTGTGCATTTGTTTAGATGTCGGTTTGGCAGACTTATGTAGCAGTAGTTAAACATTTATAATCTCATGATCAGTGTATATCAAAGTTGGCAATACTTGACGTGAAGTAACAATCATCTCATTGGAGACACAGGCAATGTGGAGAATGTTCAGTCCCCCGATTCATGTGTTAATAATCTGCAACAATTGTTGCTCCTGAACGTAAGATGTAAATAATTTTTATTATTCCAGTCTGTTTCTGGTAAATATGAGTCCCCAGATACTATTAATTTTCCTTCCTGCGTTTCATGTAAGAAAGGTATGAATTCCTGTAGGTAATCAGCACTTGACATTGGTGGTTTTGACACTCCAACAATTGCAATCTGTTCCAGAGTTGTCTATATCTTCGGAGTTACAGAATCTGCAGTACTGGTGTCATCACCAAATATTTAATAATCGCAGATCTTGCAACAATGTTGCAATACCTTTCATAACACATCCACATGATTTCTTTCTCAGAACATCTGTTGCAGTAAAAACATTTATACTCTGAGAGAACTGGTTTCCAGTCATTGTTTCTTAACTAAAATTTTCCCAAACAATAACATCAGTCTTACATGAATGTAGAAAATTTTCCAATAAATAAACTTTATTACTAATACTCCTAGCATTAACAACCAGCACAGATGAATTACATTTTGCGGTATGTGGACTGTTCCATTCCTGCCCTGACAAAAATCCTGTATTGTGTTAGTCAAATATTGGAATATATCTGCTGCAAAAATTCTCTTCCCTTGTCTTGACAAGTGGCTCCATCCTGTTTAAATACATGTGTGTCCAAAATTAGGCTTGGATCTTCTACACAGTTCTATTTTTAAAAATGGGCTATTTGTTCATGTAGGTATTTATATCCAAAAAATAATTTAATTCACATTGACCTGACTCTCCTTTCTATACATAATTTGTGAAAATACATCCCATAACACTTGTAGCAGCTATATTATCTAAGATGACTATAAATCCCTACTAGCAGTCAATGGGCTCTTGAAGATGAGAGCATTTGGACAAACATGAATACAAACAGTTACATACCTCCTTGCATTAAGGCATTCCAAGACCCTATTCACATCACATAATTTTGCTCCTGGTAAGCATAACATTATTCCAAGTTCATGATCCTCCCTGCAAATGGTAAGTATCATTTCCTCTAATAATTCAGTCTTTAATTACTAGTATATAATTTCTGACCATATTTGTAGAATCTCCCACTTCTAATTTGGTAATGTTTGCTCTTTCAGTTGTTGCAAAAGAAGGATGTTCATCACCATTAGTCTTCTTAAACTCACTGCTTTCACAGCTTATTTCATTTGCAAGCATACATTTCTCATCAAGCTGCATTTGTACTTCCACAGCTTAAATAATGTTGCCACCTTTAGTCTTTCATTTATTTTACTGTAATGTTGTTTAATCTTTCCAAGTACAATTTTAGATTTCTTGCTTTCAGCCTATACCTTGCCTCTTTTGTCCACCTTCTTTTTCAGAAAAATGGCATCATTTTCTGTAGCCTGAATGTTCTGTGATTGAGCAATTCCTTGTGATCTCTCTTACAAAACAAAGTAGCATCTTTTTTGTATATATTCTCTTTGCATTATAAACATTAATCACTTTATTTTTCTTTTTAGTTCTTTGTTTTTTTTTAATTTCTTTCTTCCTTTATTTGTTTTTATTTTTCTGTTACATGCTCTGAATCCTCATATTTCTGAGTGCTAGCATCCTAAATTCAGTCGTCATCAGTAGAGCACCAAACCTAACCAGTTTTCAAATTGAAATAAATAAAAAATAAATACATGTTTAATAGGGGATGGCTGATTTTACTGATAGAGGGCACTTCTTTTCCTAAATGTGTTGTATTTGCACTTTTCTTAATATTATTTATCTTGCCAGCCTAGTCATTCATTTATTTAACAATAGATGTTATGTGGCCCTATCTCGCCTACATATATTACTGTTGGGTTCGGAGCCGAGAATTGGCTCTGACTTGGCCGACTATTTTCTAGCACAAAGTCTCTAATTGGCTGGGCTAACCGGTATCCCAGGATGCACCTCACCCAACCCCCAGATCATGTTTTCCGCTCATTGAGTTAGGACGTGGTCTCGAGCTTGGCTGTGGCTAAGTACACTTTTACTAAACTTTCTAAAGTTTTGTACTTCTCTTTTATACAAAAAAAGCTATTCTCATAGCTATATTGTGTTTTGTGTGTGTTTGAGCCTGTTCGGTTAGTTTTTTGGAG
This sequence comes from Protopterus annectens, assembly GCF_019279795.1. Lineage (NCBI taxonomy): Eukaryota > Metazoa > Chordata > Ceratodontiformes > Protopteridae > Protopterus > Protopterus annectens. Next base: position 1,151,424,680 of record NC_056733.1, read on the forward strand.
AGTGTGTGTGGTATCCCTTGTGTTTGGTGGGCTAGGCCCGTGTAATTTAGAGGGACCTAGTCCTCTCCTTTGCATTCTTTTTATAGTGTGTTCTGTTGTTGGTTTCTTTCCTAGGGAACATTTGAATTAGAGTTCCTGCTTCCAGTAGTGTTTCCCACCTTCCTCCTGTTGTTGTTGAGTGTTTGGATATTGTTGGACATGTCGAAAGAGCAAAAGGAGCATAAACCCTCCGGGTTTAAAAAAATGCTCTAAATGTGCTTATAAAATGTCTATTACAGATGAGCATGCCATCTGTGTTTATTGCCTTGATGCGATTCATTTACAAGAATCATGCAGTGTCTGCCATTCCTTCAGCTCTAGGGTGCTGCAGAAAAGGAAAAATAAACTGATTTTGAAGGGCCTAGTCAAGCCCGCTTTTGAAGAGGATATAGAGTCTGCTTCTTCTACTGGCAAGTCTAAATCTACCAGAATTAAGAAAAGATCTCCGGCTCCATCTAGTTCTTCGGAGCCCCCGGAGAAGATTTTGAAAATAGTTACTACCTCCTCGGCTTCTTTGGCTTCGGAGCCGCAGGACAAGAGCTCTGTTTTGGATACTCCCTCTTCAGCTCCATTGTCCTCGGGGCCACAGGAGGTATCTGTGGTACTGGAGTCGACCTCGGCTCCGATCATTTTGGAGCCAATTCGGAGCTGGTCACCCAGTGTTAAACAGGAGTCCATAGGTAGGTAGGAGATCCTCATCTCCCTCAGTTTCCTCCAAATCCTCAAGGTTGTCTGATTTGGACATGGATAGGGTGGTCCAGAGACTCCTTCAGTCACCGGTGTTAGCCAAATTGTTTTTGGCTCTGACCCAGTCGGCTCCGGAGCCTACCCCATTGTCGGTACCAATGATTCCTCCTCTGAGCACCTCTGTGTCATCGGAACCAGAGTGTTCAGCACTGACTGATGTCCTTGCACTGGCACCGATACCCTTGGTGGGTTTATCGGAGCCGTCGTTGGCTCCAACCATTTTGGTTCCGTCATCTGGTTTCGGCACTCAGGTTTCCTCGGTCGGGCCCGAGGGGGATGCATCGAGACTTCTGTTGGTCCCAAGTCTCCCTCTCGGTGCTTTGGCTAGGGGGATACCAACTCTGGTTGTGGTCTCGGAGACGGGTCAGTCCTCGGATTTGGGGGGGGCCCACCTTCGAGGCCATGAGGAGCGCACTGGCCAGGTCATCAGTGACATCACTTGGATCAGTCACTCCATCCCCATACACCCCGGCTAGAGCCTATGACGCCCCCCTATCTGTGGACAGTGGAGCTCGAAGGCCTGAGGACACCCCCATGAGTGGTCCCCAACTTTCTGAGGACCCCTCAGAGTCTGTGCCTGAGGAGCCTCCCAGGAAGAAGTTGTGCAAGAGGAAGCACATAGACACCCAAGACGAGTCCATCACCTCGGACACCGACCTCGAAGATGCAGAGGAGTCCCCTAAGTCACCCTCCGATGATGTCTCTTTCTCCGACATCCTGGAGATATTGAGGCAGAGAGGCAACTGGCCTTCCAAGCCCCCCTCTGAGGAGGAGTCGGTATTCCTCAAGGCCTTTGGAGCTCAACCTTTCGCCTCCTGGGTGTCTCCACCCTTCGATGAACTCTTGGACCTGATTTGTCGAAGGGTGTGGGAGCACCCTGATTCTGTGGAACTGGAGCCCAGTCATCCGAATAAGTTCCTGTCTGCTCCCCCAGGGAAAAAGTTCTTGATGAAAGGGGTCCCTGTAGATGCCATGATGGTGGTGTCAGCCACTCAGCAGGAAGTTGCAGAGGCTTCTTCCGTCCATCCTCCTAACAAGGAGTCCAGGAGTATGGATCGGTATGGGAAGTGTACCCTGTCTTCAGCCTTCCATTCCCTTTGCTTCACCCCCTCCCCCAATCAAAAAAATCCCAGACGTTCCACCCAGTCAAAGGGATCAAGCAGCACTAGAGATATCAAAGCTGCTAAGAAAAGGAGTCATCCAACCGATCCCCTCAGACTAGATATGATCAGGAACTTGCTCAAGACTCTTTTTGGTGCCGAAAAAAACAGGGGACCTGAGACCCATTCTGGATCTCAGCCGATTGATTCACTACATCCTGAAGTCCAAATTCCGAATGGTCACTCTTCAATCCATCTTCCCATTGCTAGGAGAGGGAGTATGGATGTGCTCCATCGACCTCAAGGATGCCTATTACCACATCAAGATAAACAAGGCATCCAGGAATCATTTACACTTCCAGCTGGGAGCCAGTCATTTACAATTTCGAGCCCTGCCCTTTGGTATCACCACTGCCCACAGGGTTTACCAAGTGTTTGGCAGTGGTGACAGCTCACCTGAGACGTCTAGGATTCCAGGTGTTTCCTTACCTGGACGATTGGCTCCTTACCGCCCCCACCAGGCATCTCCTCATTCAAGCCAGGGAGGCTACCATAACCCTTTGCCAAAGGCTAGGAATTAAATTAAACTGGGAAAAATCTGCCTTGCTGCCCTCACAGCATGTTGTATTTATAGGCGCAGAGCTAGACTCTGTTTAAATGAGGGCCTTTCTACCTCTAGAAAGGATAACAGTGTTGCAATATCAAGTCCAAGCTTTGTTGCCCCGCAAGAAGGTTCAAGCCAGGTTAGTTCTTCAGCTATTGGGATCCATGGCGGCGATCATCATGCTAGTGCCCTTAGCCAGGCTACACATGCGGATCTTCCAGTGGCTCCTTTCAGTCCAGTGGTCCTTTCAAAAATTCCCTCTCTCTCATCCAATTCTCCTCACAGAACAATGCAGACAGGATCTCCATTTGTGGCTATGTTCCTCCAACCTGGACAAGGAGAGGAATCTAATTCTTTTGTCTCCTGCTGCCACAGTGACCACGGACACTTCCCAGATAGGGTGGGGGGGCATTATCTGGGCAGAACGGTCCAAGGCACATGGCAGGATCACGAGGTACACTTACACATCAATGTCCTAGAGATGAGAGCAGTGCTATTAGCGTTGCAAGCACTCCAGAGCTCTCTTCCCCGGGGAACGATTGCTATTCACTCGGACAGCATGTCAGTTGTGTGGTACCTGAACAAGCAAGGAGGAACCAAATCTTACCCCCTTTGCAGAGAAGCCATGAGAGTGTGGAATTGGGCAGTGTCTTCCCAACGGTTTCTAGTAGCAATGCACATTCCGGAAAAATCCAACGTGATAGCAGACAGGCTAAGCAGAGCTATTCTGATGCCCTACGAGTGGTCTCTGAACAATCAAGTTGCGACTCGGATATTTGGCAGGTGGGGTCAGCCTTGCTGCAATCTCTTTGCCAGTCCTCTCAATGCCAAATGCAGCAACTACTTCACCCTGATCCCCTCACAGGGGGAGTCACCCAGGGATGCACTAGTCCACGGTTGGCCTCCCGGTCTGCTTTATGCCTATCCTCCCTTTCCTCTGTTACCAAGAGTGATTCAGAAAGCCATTTACTTGGGAAGCAAGATGATTCTAATTGCTCCGCACTGGCCCCGTCAAGTCTGATTCCCCTTCCTTCAGTGGTACACAGTGGATGGTTTGTGGACTCTGGATCCAGTGCCAGACCTATTGACTCACATGTTGGGACAGTTCCACCCCTCCCTACAGTCCCTCAGGTTGACAACCTGGCTGCTCCACTTCCATCATTAGTTCGACTATATTCCTTTTTGCCTGAGTTGGTGCATATCCTATCATCGTCTCACAAGTCCTCCACCAGAAGAATTTACTCCAGCAAATGGAAGAGGATTTCCACCTGGGCTCAGGCCCAAGGCATGGACCCCTTCACAGCCCCTATATCGGCAGTTTTAGACTTTTTAGCTATGCTCTTCTGGCAGGGCTCCGCTCCCTCGACCATTAAGGTGCAGCTGATGGCCATTTCTAACTTCCATGTATCCTACGAGCCCGCTCTTATGGGCCATAAGCTTTGCAAGGCCTTTTTGAAAGGAGCCTGGTTACTTCACCCTCCTGCATCAGAACCCATCATGCCATGGGATTTAAATCTGGTGTTGCAAGCCATCACTTCGCCGCCCTTTGAGCCGGCTGCCACTTGCGAACTAAAATTCTTATCCTGGAAGATGGCGTTCTTGGTGGCCATCACTTCAGCTAGAAGAGTATCAGAACTTCAAGCATTGTCCATTAAGCCCCCGTATTTGATCTTCCATAAGGACAGGGTATCCTTGAGACTTAATCCTTTCTTCCTCACTAAGGTGTCTTCCACGTTTAACCTCCATCAATCCATTGAGTTACCTGTGTTTTTTCCAAACTTCTCCAACAAAGCAGAGTTCAAATTTCATCAACTGGATGTGCATAGACAACTGAGATTCTATTTACACAGGACGAAACATATAAGAAAATCGAATCAATTGTTTGTGTCCTTCTCAGAGAATAGAACGGGTGGCCCTGTTTCCAAGTGCACAATTTCTAAGTGGGTTAAGGATTGCATTTCCTTTATTTACTCATCAGCAGGCAGAAATTTACCATTCCCAGTTAAGACTCATTCCACCAGGGCAGTCTCGACTTCAATAGCGTATCATGCCAGGCTTTCCTTGGACGACATTTGTGCAGCGGCCACCTGGGCTTCTCATCATACCTTTATCTCTCATTACAAGCTGGATGTGACATCTAGAGGCCAGGCTTCCTTTGGTTCCACAGTTCTCAGGAATATTTTCCTATGAGCCTCCCGGGTTAGAGGTGCTAGGGACGCTGTCCCATCAGTAATGAATGTAGGCGAGATAGGACCACATAACATCAGTTAGTTATGTACTCACCATAACGATCGATGTATGCGGTCCATCTCGCCTACATTCTTATGTACCCTACCACCTGCCCCCTTCCTGAAGGATTTGGAGGAAAATTGCTCTGAGACCCTTCAAAATTGTTTTTTATTCCTTTTTCCTGGTGGGTGATATTCCTCTTAGTGAGGTTTGTGTATGTGAAGTGATTGCGATGTATGCAAACAAGATCTGGGGGTTGGGGCGAGGTGCATCCTGGGATACCGGTTAGCCCAGCCAATTAGAGACTTTGTGCTAGAAAATAGTCGGCCGAGTCAGAGCCGATTCTCAGCTCCGAACCCAATAGTAATGAATGTAGGCGAGATGGACCCCATACATTGATCGTTATGGTGAGTACATAACTAACTGTTTTCCGAGATATGCCAATTACACATGTGCAATCATCTTCAGTAAGTCTTAATTTACTATTAATAATAGTAAGCAAATCATCCAACTTTTGATATGGGAAACACAAGTCTCCAGTGTTATGAGGTGATACCCTTATAAAGACTCAGCATTTAATGCACTAAGCAAGATACATGCTTCAGCAAATTGCTAATGGCATACTCATTTAAAGAATCCGTTCTCAGCTACAAACAATTGAAGTAAAGAATTTTAATAGCAAAAAATCAAAATCAGTGACCACAGGATTCAAAGGAATTAAAACAATTAGTCATTTAAGTCACATTGTATGAGAAAATTACACAAATGATATGCAAATTATTATTAAATTAAGTACACTGAGCTAACATTACACAAAGGGAATTAATTCATAATGGCCTATCATATCAGTGTCACATTAAAATGCTGGATGTCCTTTCTCTCATTTATGAACATGCACATTATGTTCTGCTATCTCTTGTAGTCACACCTTGTTTTTATAGTAGAAGTCAGAGGTCAGAAATAAAATATAAATCAAAAGAAAATTTCTCCTACCAAGCTGTTTCACAATAAATCATGAGCTAAGACAGGATGATTTCAGATGAGCTTTGGAGTGTCCTGTCTACAGTCTTTAAGAATTTATAGCTGATATGCCCTTGGGAGGGCTTGTCCTTGCCATCTTTGCCTATCTGGAATCTATCCCTTTCTTCCAACAATGAAAATCAGAGGTAAAACATAAAATATAAATACAAAAATCCCCTACCCACCAGTTGCATAATGTATCATAAAACAGCATTGGATGGTTTCTGATAAACTTGCTATCCAGCATTTATCAGAACCTGTTCAACAGATAATACAAATTAAAGTTATCAAATTTACAAATACAGTCATTAAGTAGTTAATTTCCAGAGACTGTTGTCATTTTTGAAGTCAGTTTAGCTCCAAAGAAAGTTGCAAATATAAGTTATTTTCTACATAGTCTAAGTTAAGTATTGTAATAGAAAACTTGCACTCAAGTGCATACAGCAAAGTGAATTTATACATTTTAGCTGAAACTGTTTAATTTAATAGTTCAGACATATATGCTTACGCTATCTTGAGTATAAGAAAGGATACATATGTTAGTATATGCTATCATGCCTCTAAATTATATGATTTAGGAATAGTGTTGTGATTTTTTACCTCAAATTTTGCTTGCCTTTCCTAAAATTTACTGATTTTCTTCTTATTGTCCTCATAAAGATATACCTGTTGAAGGGGATATACAGTATTACATAACTGAAATTAGCCTGTACAAATATTCATTAGCACTATCTACATGGGACTTAGTATCTAAAGATTTTCGATTCCAAAAATAAGAAAGTGCCCTTCTTTAGGACCCCCTCTGATTTTTAAAGGTCAGTGCTATGATTTTTAATGTTTAATGGTATGCATGTTATACTTTAAAGATAAAATGCTAAAGTTGGATAGGAATGATGTTAGTAATTGTTAGAGAGCAGCAGAGTATTTCAGTAGAATGTGATACAAGTTGGGAGTACTAAAAGAGCAGAAGTATTAAGAGCATTTGTGAAGAAATATGTTAGCAGTTAGTGATAGTAGGTACAGACAGTATATGCAGTGTTTACAATCTATCAGTAGTTTATAAATAAGCGCTCCACAAGTGACAAATATAATAGTCTTGCACTGTGTGTAGTAGTGTGATAAGGTGTTTCTCCTGTCTAGTTATCTCCTGAAAAATCAACATTCATTGGAGTCTTTTTAAGTACTTTCTGAGTTTCTTCCTGAAAGTAAAGTATTCTGTTTCTTTTCGATGTCTTTCTGTAGAATGTTTTAGTTTTCATAGATGATTTTACATTTTTTTCACTGTTTTATTTAATTGGGGCCTATGTACAGTAGTTATACAATCTAAGGTCTCATAAAGATCATAAGGAGATATTTATATGTAGTTTATCAGAACGGGAGGGGCAGTAACTGGACTGGATTAGCATAATGTAAAAATGAATATAAAATAATGTTGTTCTTGCTGTAACAGGGAGCCAATTAGCTTTATTTAGAGTTGTGCAGTGATGTTCCATGTGTGTATTTTATTTATAGTTATTTGTAGTAAGTTAGTGTTATAAGTTGAGTTTAATGTCATTAGAGGAAGGCAGTACTCCAGTGTATGGATTAGAATTCCTTTGTCCACGGATTAATGTGATTCAGGATTCATATTGTTTAAAACTGGGTAGCAAACCTTAAGCTATTATAAGACTTTTTCAATGATATGTTCAGTATGCAGTGTCAAGGTAAGGAAGGGTAGGATTGCCACCTGTTAGGAATTTTTCCTGACAGTCAGAAAATCGAGATGTCTATCAGGAAATCTGAAAATCAGGATTTCAGTTAGGAAATTCAGATTTGGTGAATACTTATCAGGTATTTCTAGTCATTCTGAGAGTTAAAGTATTTCTAAAGTATATTTCTCAAAATGTTTAGTATTTCACTCAGATTTCCTATTTGCATTTAAATTCCTCAGTGATGTGGAATATGGCCATTAGCAGAAAGTTAGACTTGTGATGATGTGAGGTAGTGCCAGCTGTGCTAGGGGGAGTAGGGCTGTGCATGTGTTACATATGCCAGCATAGCTAGCTGGAGTTTTCTAAAGAATTATATGTCATTTGAATATCAAACTGATTTGTACAGATGCTTATGTTAAAAATGTATTTATAAAGTTATATTATTGTAACTGATGAAATGTATATATTTTAACAGAGGATAACCTTAAGAAAAATAGCCTGAAATTAAATGACTTGTTTAGGCCATAAATATTTTATCTCACAGTTCTGAATGCATCCAGAGATGCAATGTTTCTGAAAAGCCTGGGCTGAGATCTCACTCTATTGTCTATAGTAGTGAACTAATTGCTACCCTGGAGTGCCAGAGAATGACTTGTTAGTTTCTACAGGAAGGGAGGAAGTGTTGGATTTGTTTTACATTTTTCCGATGCTGTAATAAACCTTAGCTAAAGTTCTGGATATGTATTGTGACACATCAGTGCTAGATCCTGGCTCAGTTTCTAGTAAGAGGGTAGTGTGGGAACCACAGAGTCAGGTGACCAGATGTGATGTCATTCTGTAGCCAGAACTGAAATTGTATTTGAATACTAATGAGAAATGTCAGGAGTGCACTCTGTTTTTGAACCTGACAAGATACTCATCCACTTTCATCTTGCCTTGTTTTAGTAAGTAACTAGAGAGCAGTAATTCTTCAATCGGTTAAAAAAATATAGCGAGACTAGCTAAATGTTGTTTTTTCTATATTTGTCTGAGTCTTTTCATCTGTATTTTTTATATTTCCTGTGATTGAAACTCTGGTGTTTACTGTAAATGGATATTAAGTAGTTTCATTTTTTTTTTCTTTATTACATATATCTAAACCTTTCATTGCAGCTCGTCTTTTAGAAAACATTTAACCTTTGAGAGTACTTGAATTTATTTAGTGGCACTGTGACTCCATGCTTGGTTAAACACTACCATTTCTATACGTATTAATTTTAATAAGTGTAATTGTGTCCCCAGGTAGGATCATTAAAGTAGATAGCTTTGGGTTTTCTGCTGGCAACAAATCTACCTTATAGTCTGGGTGGAGGTGGCAGAGCAAGTAAGGTGTGCCAGCCTTTCCCAGGTGTGTGTGTGTGTGTGTGTGTGTGTGTGTGTGTGTGTGTGTGTGTGTGTGTGTGTGTGTGTGTGTGTGTGTGTGTGTGTGTGTGTTTGAAAATCAAATCTCAAAGAGAATGTGTGTGACAGTCACTTTGAAAAGGGACAATGAGAGCACTGATTTCAGAGAAAGGGTGGTGGAGGACATGGCTTAGAGCACCCAGCTAAGGACTCAGCTCTAAAGTGGTCAGTGGGGAGTCAGATTTGGGGCCTGGAGAGGACACCCAGCACCAGGACTGAAGTGTGCATTTTCTGTGTGGCGTAGGGGAAATTGTACTTGGTGCAGAAGGTTACATCTGAAAATACAGTGTTTGTCTATTTTTCTCACAGTGAACATTCCCCACTGGTGTCTGTGGTGAGGACTGTGGTCTCTTGATCACTGTCCCAGAGGAGGGATGTCACAAGACTAATCAAAATAATCTTCTTCATGATGCACCTTAGAAGTATACCAAAATGGCTGAGCTTTCTGTATTCTAAACAAAGTGGAGAAAGTTCTGCTTGACAAGGAATCACCAGAGATTCAGTGGGATGCAGATCAGTGTATAGTGCAGAGTGATGCAAGTTATGGCTTCCAATAACTTTGAAGAAAACATTTCTGATACACTCAAAGGTCTTTAAATAAGTGGAAAATCATGAGAGAATGCAAAATATAGAGGAATCATTGAGTAATTACTCTGTAGCATTGGTGATGCCACAAAAGTCAAAAATGGAAATGTAGCATACCAGCAGGTGTAGCTAAAGATATATGGGTTCCTTCCTACCTGACTCTGGTGACACCCCTATTAGGCCCAACACACCAAGGTGGCAAGAATGACAGCTTTTTTCTAGGTGACACATCTAGTTTAAAAAAGCAATAGCACATCCACAGACAAATTATTTCAACAGTGCACCAGTTAGCAATAAGGCAAGGTGAGATATGCATGCAATGAAACCATACATCCACCCTCCTCCCCAGAACTCAACAGAAAAGGTATTGACATTCAAACATGCACAAAGAAGGCAATATCACGGAGCAGTAAAACTTTATAATGCAGGAATACAAACACGGGAAAAAATGCAATGTCATTAAGCAATAAGAGAGTTATAATACAATACAGATATAAGAAAATGCAATGTCATTGAGCAGCAAAATTCTTGAAGGCAATAGTACTAACACAAGCAAAATGCAGTGTCATTGAAAAATGAAGATTTATAATACAACAATACAAATATGAGAAAATATGTTATTGAGCAGTACTAACACCCTCAACCCCCTTGATCAATTCTAAAAATCTATGAAACACTCTATTCCACCCTGTTCACTGGCCAGTGACTACTTACAGTCTTGCTGCCGGCATGATGGGGCCCAAGTTATAGCTCATATGGATCCCAGTTATTTGTAAGCCACAAAGCATTTGTGGGGGATCCACAATCTTATAAACTATAAAATGATGGCCAAAGCCTCTCACCACTCCATTCAGAATATCCTAGTGACCAGGCACCGTGGTTCCTCTGATGAGAAAAGTAGAAAAATCACATGCCAGAACTTTGGTAATCATCTATGGCTTTTCTGTACTAGCACCAAAGGAACTCCTTTCTTGCTGAATCGTATGCAGGTGAAGAACTACTGGATTCAGGCTTCTCTCTTGATTCCACAAAATACCATCATCCAGGATTTCAGCAAAAAACAGACGCAATCTGCCACTTCACTTCCCTGTCCCCAAAGCACTAGAAAGAAAGTCCAGTCATGCTGCACGGCCCTTTTTTTCCCTTCAGCTCCCTGTTTCAGTCTTCCCTCCTTCAGCTAATGTTCCAGTCCCCTCTTTCACTTTCTAAATTGTTTTTTATATTCTTGAAAAGAGCTCCACCTTGTGGTGTAAGGAAAAACTGCAGTCTATTACCTCCACAATGAAATACAATGGGAGCTACAGAAATTAAGGAGATTTTAACAGAAAATGAGGTGTCTGAATTGGAACTGGTCCAAAAAGTTGTTGATTAAGAGGACAGAGCAAGGAGGGAAAATTTGAGCTTTACAGCCATTCATGAAAAACTGAAATGTACAGACTGTATAAGCTTTATTAGTACCAATATTACCAGCTGGACTGGAGTCATAATAATTGGACTTACTAGTAGAGAGGGCACATTGTGTTTATGTCCCAAGAAGTATTTTAAGAAAGCAACCAAGACCAGTAGTTGCAAAAATACAAACATACCAACAAAAGGTGATTATGCTAACAAAATACGTAGGGGGGGGTATGTTGAAAGTCAGAGACTCCAGTGTATATGTTGAAAAATGACTATTCAGCTTCTTCCAGGCAGAAACTGTGACAATAAGTGAAAGCAATTAAAGTGTTTGTGTATATTATGTTGATAGTAACTTAGCCATTGCCATTTTAAGACTAATGTATGGTGTTACCCTTTTAAGAATGTACATTGCCCATAATGCATTGGATTTTCTAACAAATAGTCTTAGGATACTTGATGCCAAAGGGTTAACATACTTTGTGTTATACTGCCATGCTGTTACGAATAACATTTACCTGTCTAACTAAACTAATGGTGTATTCTGACATTTCAAACTTGATCGATAAATATCACTGAGTAACCAATGCTGTATGCTCAAACAGAAATGTAATAATCTCAATGAATGAAAACCAAAAAAAATCTTTCCAGTTTATGAAACAACACTAGACAACTTCAAGGGAATCAATAAGTTTAAAGTCAAATTATTTTAATGACAAAAGTCTCAGTTTTACTTAATTTGAACCATACAACCCAGAAAAAAATAATAATTTCTTCAAAGATGATGAAGTTTAACCCACCAGAGCCATTTAAATTTGTAAAGTATTTTGCTGGCCTGCCTGGAGACAGAGGATCATGATTTCCTTTTTTAAGCCAAATTAAATAAAGAAACAGATAAAATGCAGACAAATACTTTCTCTATGCTATGAGCCATGATCTGGAGACTATACACAGTTTATTTGCAGTTGCAAAGGGCCATGTGTCACTGATTAGCAAACTCTGTGAATGTCATTGCCAAAAACAAATGCAATACATGAAAAAGCAAGTTTCCAGAGATACATATAAGCAAAGGATGTGCAGTAAAGCTTTTGGGAGATAACTGTATGAAATGAAGGAAAAATTTGAGTATATGAAGGGAAGATAGTCACTAAGGGCTGTATAGACTGCCCTCTTGAAGATCTTACAGAGTGGAATGTAACAAACGGATTGAAATAAACCTCAAAGGAGCAGTGCACTGAATTACAGGTATAGAGGCATTCTTAACCATTTAAGCAGCTGAAACTCTGTTATCTGTAATGCAAAAAAATAAGCTAAATAATATAAAAGGTGGCCAGAAAATAAAAACTAAAGGGCTGGGTGGAAAAAGTAGTAGGGTAAATTGGAAATATGCTACTGTTTTTTTTTGTTGTTGGTTGGAGATAGAAGTTTAACAGATTTTTTTCTTATATGGAAACAGACAAGAATATGTGAATTAGTAGAAGAAACCTGAAGTTTAGGTTTGCTAATACCTGTTTAAGTAGCCAACTAACAGAGAGACCACCTTCACTACAAGATGATTCATAGGTAAGGCATGAGTCATTCAGTTGTTTTTGAAGCAGAATGGGTGAAGGTAAGCCTCTAAGGGAGGAGCCAGTTGAGAGATATTGGGTGCATTTTAAGAGTTGATTATTGAGAAGCCAGTTCTTTTGCAAACATATCAGATGTAAGAGGTGTAGATGGATTATTGAGTTTTGAGTCACCAGTCACATACAATAATTTATTTCAGTATTTTCTTCGGTTTTAAAGAGAGAGGTTCATCTGTTGCATAAGAACAAAGCCTATAATAGTTTAATTCCTTCCAGAATTTTCTCAGAGTTATAAATATAGAGGTTTGTCTGTTCCATAAGTACAAAGCCTGTAGTCATTTCATTGTCTGTTTTTGCTTGACTGTTTAGAGTAATGCATACATTGTGTTCCTATATGGAGCTATATTTTTTTCTAAGAAGCCCAGGCAGAGTCTTGTAGTTTGAATAAAGAGAGTAGCTCATTTGTCATCTATGGCAAATGCTTTGCTTTACGAAGATTTTCACTGAAAACACTTTTTGGAGGTCAGCTGTCTGCATCTTACTACATGGATATACTTGTCCAAAAGACTAAGATGTCTTGCATCCTGGAAGAATATACTCATCATAAGTAATGAGTTACCCATACTCTTGTGAGAATCATGCTCATCAACAAGTCATTCGTTCCATAAAGCATAAATAGTGGACATACCTATCTCAAAGGGGAGCTCTGTTTTCAGATTCAAAGTTTCAAAGAAACTTTATTGTCATTTAGGACCACACAAGTGCAGCCTAAAGGATATTACAAATGTCAGCTCACAAGAGAAGAGCAGTGCAAATAGCATAGATACAGCGGTGTCATAGAATAACATAAGAAAGAAAATAACAGCACATATGACGTGCAAGAGGGAAGGTGGCCTAATGGTTGAAGTGTTTGCCTTACAAACACAAGGTGCAGGGTTTGAGTCTCACAAGGGATAATTGACTAGGCTTAAAATGGCTCGCAAGGGCAGTTAGCTTAGTACTAACCTATGAACTATGAACCTTATAAGAGGTAGTCCACATTACAAAAATACAGTCAATGCCCATTATCTAATGATAAATAATAAATAAATACCCACCACCAAACCCCTTCACCGTTAAGATAGAGAATAAATAGAGACTAGTGAATAGCAGCTGTTCAGTTAACATATTGTACTTGTTAACCTTAGATGTGACTCAGTATAGCCATCATATTGCATAATAGTAATACTGGCAGTAATTGCTTAGAGCAGCAGGATTAATGAAAAAAAGAGGCTTCACTGTATCAAGTGTTATGGTTGGTGTCCGAGTTAATAAGTCTCACAGCTGTAGGATACACACTGTTCCTGATCTGGTAGTCCTACAGCAGAAACTGCAGCACCTCCTTCCAGACGCAAGTTGTGAGAACCAGTTGTAGGCCAGATGGGTCAAATCAGACAGTATTTTGTATGTTCTTTTTCTTGTTTTTGTAAAGAAAAGCTCCTGAATAGAAGGGAAGTTTGTGCCCAAGATTTTCCAAGCCACCCTCACCACCCCCTGTAATTTCTTCTCAGCAACTGTGCAGTTGCCAAACCATACTATGAAGTTGCTAGTGAGGATGCTCTCAATAGCTCTCCTGTAAAAGGTGGTAAGAGCAGACAGTGGGAGCCTGGCCTTTTTGAGCTTTCTTAGGAGGTGAAGCCTCCTGTATGTGACTTTTCCTGTGTTATGTGTTCCTAGTATTTAAAAACAGAGACATTTCATTTGAAAAAAATGAAGAAATACAGTGCAGAAAAGCACTGTGCTATAGGTTTGCTACTCCACATTAGTAAATACTCTCTTGCTTATAGTATTACAGCTGCATATTTTGCCTTTTATCATTTGCACTTTTATTTAAAAAAAACTTTGTTTAGCTTTGTGCTTATTATGTCTCCATTGTCATCTTTTGTTTCTGCCCTGAACTAACTTTTTGGCTGCGGATCAGTCATGTGACCACCTGCATCCAATCAGAACACTCATTTTTGAGTCAGCAGGTAATTAAAACCAATTTGTGGCTGTTTTTTCCAGCTTCTAGTTCTATGTTAGCTACATTTAATCAATGTAATTTACCCATTATGTGGTCTTCTTATTTTTAGGACATGTCACTACAGAAAAAAAACATCAAAAACAAAATTCTTAATGGGAATACACCTGGAGCAATATTTACATACCAGTTCAATACAAACTGAGGAAAGAAGCAAACTTCCAGCTATCAATCTTCATAAATAACTTGGATAAATTGGAAATAATTTCTGCTGAGGAACTTGCTGATGACAGTGTATTGTGCATTTCTGCTGAGTAGTTGCATACTTGAGCTGTTTGGTTAGCTTTTACATACCTACATCAACTTTATTACAAGCTAAGTACAAACGTGCAGTGTTATAAGATAGTACTGCATTTTATTTTTTCTGTTTATTGTTTCAGTGAATATTGTGTTAAAAATAGTACTGCATTTGTCTGCTTATTTATTTGTTCACTGAAAATTGTGAGCGCTCTCTCTCTATCTGCAGTTAGTTTATTCTTCTCACTTCATTGATATTCGGTGTAGAAGTCTTAGCCTAGAGGGTTTCTCTGTGCCTTAAAGTCTTAGTCCCTTATCTCTGAAATTATTTCTGCTAAGTAGTTGCATACTTGAGCTGTTTGGGTAGCCTTTACATACCTACATCAACTTCATTACAAGCTGAGATAAGTACAAACTTGCAGTGTTATAAGATAGTACTGCATTTTATTTTTTCTGTTTATTGTTTCAGTAAATATTGTGTTAAAAATAGTACTGCATTTATCTGCTTATTTATTTGTTGACTGAAAATTGTGAGCTCTCTCTCCCTGTCTGCAAGCTTGGTGGCTTTGGAATTGACCGCCCCTCCTGTAAATTTGTGTTTGAACACTCCTCCTATGCTCATCTCATTTGCTCACTCACTCGAGTACAGTGAGGTCATATTTTGATTTCAGACACTCCTACCATTCCCATCTGTTCAGCCCTATCCCAGCTCTGTCCTAGTCTAGCCTCATTAGCTCATCCTGCCTAATACAGAGAGAACATTTGAGTAGGCATACCCACTTAGGCCCTGAACTTGTCTGATTGAAGACTGCTGGAACAGGGCTCAGTTCTGAGGTTTTTTTACAGGCTAATTGGGTAATTTGTTTAAATCAGTTTGCTTGTTTTCTATTGTTATATAAAAAAATTGCATTTTATCTGCCTTACTGTATTTGTGTTTCTTCCTACTTTATTACCTTATTTTGCTTTTGCCTCTTCTTAAAAGTACTCAATTGTATTTATTCTGCTGCATTTATTACTGCTTGGTAGTAGCCTGATTAAATTGTAACTGTTATTCTAAGTCTTTTGGTTAAAGCATTTGGGCTTCAGACCAGTTGTTTTACATTAAGAAAGTTTGTGGTCTGCACTGTTGTGCCAGGACAGGTAGCTTCCATCCTTCTAAGTTGGGAATTGCTGATTGAAGGTTTAGTGTCTGTTATTCTAAAAGTGTATTAGTTCTGGTTTAAGCTCTTGGGCTCCAAGCCAGTTAGTTTACATTAAGAAGGTTTGTGGTCTGCACTCTTGTGGGAGGAGAGGCTAGATCTTGCCCTTCTGAGCTGGGAATTTCTGGTTAAAGGCTTACTGTGCCTGCTTATTTGAACTGTTTTTCTGATATTGGTGTGCCTTGTCTGCTGTAGCATAGACTAGATTTAGACCTGCTGAATCTAGCTTTGTTTGTATAACTTGAAGACTAATCCAGGCCATCTTTTTTGGAGAAGGTTCCCCTGCACCCTAGTGGCAGGAGTGTGCTTAGAACTTGTCAGATTGAAAACTGCTGGAACAGGGCTCAGTTTTAAGTTTTTTTACTGGTTAATTGGGTAATTTGTTTAAATCAGTTTGCTCATTTTCTAAAAAATTGCACTTTATTCATCTGCTTTTACTGTAATTGTGTTTCTTCCCACTTTATTACCTTATTTTGCTTGTGCTTCTTCTTAAAAATACTCAATTTTATTATTCTGCTGCAGTTATTACTGCTTGGTAGTAGCCTGATTAAATTGTAACTGTTATTCTAAGCCTTTTGGTTTTAGCATTTGAGTTTCAGACCAGTTGTTTTACATTAAGAAGGTTTGTGGACTGCATTGTTGTGGCAGGACAGGTACCTTACATCCTTCTAAGTTGGGAATTGCTAATTGAAGGCTCAGTGTCTGTTATTCTAAAAGTACATTAGTTCTGGTTTAAGCACTTGGGCTTCAGGCCAGTTATTTTACATTAAGAAGGTTTGTGGTCTGCACTCCAATGGGAGGAGAGGCTAGACTCTGCCCTTCTGAGCTGGGAATATCTGGTTAAAGGCTTATTGTGCCTGCTTATTTAATCTTTTTCTTTCTGAAATTTGTGCGACTTGTTTGCTGTAGTCCAGAAGTTAGTAGTTTACTGGCCATTTTGGGCTAATTTCTATGTCTTTCATTTCCCTGCTATAAAAACCACATTTGCACGGTTTTGAGTGCCGGGCAGCACTGGTTAGCTAGGGTTAAACTATTCCCAGCTCCACAAAGTCTACTCTACAAT
Source organism: Protopterus annectens (assembly GCF_019279795.1). NCBI lineage: Eukaryota > Metazoa > Chordata > Ceratodontiformes > Protopteridae > Protopterus > Protopterus annectens. The sequence goes on from NC_056733.1 coordinate 1,151,441,653, forward strand.
TTTTCCCTTGGAACTAGGCAAACTTTCAACTTAAGCACTCAAACCATTCATTTCACAGCCCAGCACTTGCTCAAACTCATAGCAACCACTAATTAACCCTAGCACTAGACCCCCTATACTGTCCAAAAGGACAAGGCTCTCTATTCGTCCCTACCAGCCAATCAGTAAAACAGCTCACTTTATCTATTCAGGCATGCCCAAAGGGCAGTTTTAGCTGTACTCTCCAGTCCAACTGGTGAATCTGGGCATTTTGAGGCAATGTTACCACTGCCTCATGTACACAGACAACCCTCTCCTCCTACCACCAAACACTAATATATGCGAGAGATGCAATTATACAGCCAAACTGGAGGCAAAGCTCTCTCAACCCAAGACTGGAACTGATAGTCAAGAGTAGAAGGAACATACTTGCAACAAACCACCAGTCTCACATAGACCTACTAAACCAACACCAGCAAATAATACACATAAATACACAAAAACATACTCGGTGGCTCTAAATAAAAATCTGCAAAAGCAACAGAGACCTCCAAAGCAAACACCCAAGCAACCTCCACACCCCATCGCAAACCATGAAACACATACTTCACATAATCAGTGTGCCCCAAAATCACAGCCCTTAAGGCAAAATTTATTTATTTATTTATTTATTTTACATTTGTTTACCGGGCTAGTCTGACTGGATATATTTCCATTTTCAGCAGAGGCCCGGGGAGAAAAGCTCCACGTAGAAACAAAACACAGTTACGTTATACATAAAAAAAAAATAAAATAAGTAGCAGGTTAAACATAATTCAAGACTACATTACAGAATTCTACATACATACCCTGTAGAGAAAACAATTAAGTTGTAGTTCTAGAAATACAAAATAGAAAGGTTCTGTAACAGTAAAATATTTGTGGCAAGTGTAGAGCACATTCAGGAAATTTCTTTTACATTCAAAATTCTTTAATGGATTGTAATAGAAGCTACTTGTAAAAGAAGTAGATTGTTAGGGAAACTTCTCAAAGTGTAGGTAGTAGAAAGCGAATAGAAAGAAGGTGTTAAAGAGAGAGAGAAAAAAAAATTGTGGAAGTCACAATTTTTAGTCAGGATTGAAGCATGGGCATAACCAGTGTATTTTAAGGTGTTTAAAATAACATACCCAACACACTAATAATAGCTGACTCTATAGTCAGGCACACTGATGTCCCACTAACTAGGCTGGACAAGGAGAAGGTTACAGTTAGCTGCCTGTCGGGCGCCAGGATCCACCACATAACACAAGCGCTCAGGTCGCTCCAGAACAAGTACAAATACAACTCTGTCATTGTCCATGTTGGTGTGAATGACCTGAGATATACCTCCCTGGACTACATGAAAAGAGGCATGGAAGAGCTCTCTGATCACGTTGCCCAGGCCAGTATGACCCTAACCCTGAGTAGCATCCTGCCTTCACCAAGAATAATGCCACAGTATAAAGAAAAAATTATCAATTTCAACAATTGGCTAAGTTTCTGGTATCATTCAAAGGGAATCCAGTATCTGTCCACCTGGGATGACATGCTCGACAAGCCACTTTGCTTTGCAAGAAATGGCTTGCACCTGTCACCCTTAGGCTTTCGAATACTGGCCAATGCTTTTGCCACCCCCATAGTGCCTTTTTTAGGCAAGGCTCAAAAGACAAACCCGCCACCGTAAATAGCACAAGTAACCAAAAACTGAGGGTAATGCTACTCAACGCCAGAAGTTTAAACCTCAAAATGCATGCACTCAAGGCACTCCTCAGTATGGAGAACATTGATATCTGTGCAGTAACAGAAACCTGGTTTAAGGCTCCAGAGAGCACCTCAGCACTACAAGGTTATAACTCATACCATACTTTTCGGCCACAGAACACAGACCAAAACACAAAAGGCGGGGGTGTATCCATATTCATCAAGGATACCCACACCTCCAGGTTAGTGGCACAGCATGATGCCTCAGAGATCATCCATGTACAACTAACAATGGGCAAAACTGCAATTCAAATTGTAGCTTGCTACAGATCACCCAGCATGACCCAGGACCCACATTCCACATTTCTGAAGACACTGGAAAATATGAAGGTCCTACCAAACACCCTAATATTGGGTGATTTCAATTACCCAGACTTTAACTGGGAGAACTACTCAAGTTCTAGCTCCTTTGCCCAATGCTTCCTAGAATTTATAAACTCAAATGCCCTGGATCAACTGGTCAGCATCCCCACCAGAGGTGACAACATATTGGACATGGTCATCACCAACATGGGCGACCGGTGTTCTATACCGGAGGTCAACCCCTCGCTGGTTAGATCAGACCATAGACTAATCACTCTGGATATCCACATTCCACCCCCACTCTCAATCAAGGAAACCACCGTGAAAAATCTTTTCAAAAGCAAACTTCACGTTACTTAAGACCGAGGTGGAAAGGTTCACAGCCCCCATACTAAAGGACAACACTGTTCAAGTTGCTGAATCCCTTACAAAGGTACTCTATGAGCAGCTGCAAGAATGCATGGATAATGCTATCCCAAGCAAAACCAAGACTCACTCCTCCAAGAAAAATAAACCAGTCTGGTGGACCCCTGCCATAAATAAGCTATACAATAGAAGGTGGAAACAAGTACAGAAAAGAGTAAAATCCCAAGAAGGAAAGACATCCCTGATCAGTATCAGCAAGAAACTACGATCCCTCATAAAATCATCCAGGACTAGCGTCGAAAGAAAAATTGCCAAGGACTCCAAAGATAACCACAAGGCGTTCTTTAACTATGTCAAAAACCTAAGTGGAAACTCTCATATCTACTCTGAGTTAGTGCAGAATGGCACAAAATACACTGAACCAACTGATATTGCCAACATTCTGGCAGACAGGTTTAGTGCAAACTTCACCCCCCTCTCACCCCCTAAAGGGCCCATAACCATACCAGAAGAATGTAGAGCCCAGGCGGTCACTGACACACAGGTTGAAATAGCCCTATCCAAAGTCAAAAACACAGCTTCAATGGGACCGGACGGTGTCCCAGGCTGTGTCTTACATGCACTCCAGAATGAACTAACCCCTCACTTAAACACACTGTTCAAACTCAGCCTCTCTACAGGCTATGTACCCATAGAGTGGTGCACAGCAACAGTTATCACCCTCCACAAAGGTGGACCCACAACGGACCCTGGGAACTATCACCCTATAAGCCTGACTAGCCTGGTCTGCAAGGCTATGGTGTACATCATCATGGAACTGATTAACAGAGACAGTGGGAACCTCCAAACATTGGACCCTACCCAGTTTGGCTTTGTTAAGGGCAGATCATGCCTCCTAAACCTGGTGGACTTCTTTGAGACAGTTACCAAGGCTTTAGATGAGGGAAAGCAGGTCCACACAGCCTACCTAGACCTCACAAAGGCTTTTGACACCATTCCCCATTCTGGTATTATAGACAAGCTCACCAGCCTGAACATAAACCCCTACATCATGAGATGGGTTGCCAATTGGCTCACAGATAGAACCCACACAGTGAGAGTTGCAGACTCTAGGTCCGACTCTAAACTGGTTACATGTGGTGTCCCCCAGGGCTCAGGCCTAGGACCCCTCCTGTTCGGTATATACATCTCAGAGGTACAGGCAAGCACAGGAGAACTATGGCTGACCAAGTTAGCAGATGACTGCAAACTGGGGGGCCATAATTGACTCTCATGGGTGATACAGATATCCTCCAAAAGGGTCTCACTGAGATGGATACCTGGTGTCAAAATCATGGCCTCAAACTAAATGCCAAAAAGTGCATAGTCATCCCCTTTGGAAAAAACAAAGTACCCGCAAACTACCACATATGTGGTAGTCCCCTAAATACAGAAAATGTAATAAGGGATCTGGGGACCCAAGTAGATAGTAATCTCTCCTTTGATAATCATATTGCCAAGGTGGTTAGAAAGTACTTCTATGTGGCCCACCTAATCACAAAAGGGTTCACATCTAGAACAAAAGAGGTTATTGTGCCTCTCTACTCATCACTCATCAGACCCATCATAGAGTACAACGCCCCATTTGGGATGTACCTTACAAGACACCTGCAACAGCTGGAAAGACCACAGAAGTACCTCACCAAGAGGATTACTGGCCTCAAACAGATGCCGTATGCAGCCCGACTGAAGAAACTCCAGCTGTGCTCGGTTGCATACCCGCTTACTCAGAGGTAATCTCTGCCTGACATACAAGGTCATGTCCAACCCAGAATTGATGGACATGCTCCACCTAAAAAAAACAAATCCCCAAGAGCCACATGCTCTAGGGATCTAAACCTCACCACAACAATAAATAGAACATGCTGGAGGGATAGATTCCTGTCCCAGGGACTCCCCATGCTTTGGAACAGGATTCCAATCTACATTAGGCAGAGCCCCTCACTAACAGTCTTCAAGAGAAACCTTGACGAGTGGATGGGAAACAGAAAATTTACCCTGGGGATCACTGCAGTGGCTCTGCTGGACAGAGGTACAGGGAACTAATGGCTCTGCTGGACAGAGGCACAAGGAACTAATCTAAGGGTGTGGTGAAAGCCAACACATTCTGGCTAGGCTTAAAGATGTCCTCAGGCAGATAGCCTAGTACTTACCTATGAACCTATGAACATTCTAGGATGAGCATAATACTAGAACATCTCATGAACTGGTCTGGCGGCTGGCGACTTCAAATTAAAGGGGGGCTGCAGGAGACAGCTGAATGGGTGGGGCCAATGAGAAGGGGTTTGGCCAACTAGAAAGGGGTGGAGCTATGCTCAAAACCACAACAACTGAAACTTTAATTAAATACGCTGCCCTGGGTGCCAAACCATCAATACAAGAGTCCAATCAAGACAAAATGAAGTGTAGAAGAAAAAAATATTTCAATGCATTGGCTACATGACAACTTACTTAATATCTAGATGGAAACACAAAGGTTGTGAGGCATGAAAAAATAAATTGCTTTTTAAATACATTACTGGAATGCCAGTCAAAATAAAGTATAAAATAAAACAAGCAGCACTCAGCTCAAACCACTTCTCCTTGCACTGCAGTTCTAATTATAATTTATATTCAGCTTTATAAAATTACCATGTAACATGCTGAAAGTAGCAATCTCTGTGATACCCCCACTTGTAAAAATGTTTCTTATCCAAAAAAGACCTGCTGCCTGACAACAACTATCTACTTGCTTCATGGGGAACACATGATCAAAGTAAAAAAGGAACAGCGAACAAGAAACAAGATAATTTGCTTAAAGGACTACTGCACAAGTTATGGACCACACATGATAGATTGGCATTCTGTTTAGTTTATGGGTAAAGCCTGCAAAGATAACTGCAAATCTCCAACAAATGTAATGAACTTCTGAAAATGCTGTAATCCTGTCCTTTATTTCAAATACTGTCATATGCATTTCAATACCTAAGGCTTATACGTTATCTAGTTATGTAAATATTCTCTGCATGGCAACAATGAAAAGGCTTTCAATGTTGGTAATTCTTTAACAGTATGCTTATTGAAGCTTACTTGCATCTTACAATCTCTGACAAGCTTACCTGATGGTCAATAAAGCATTGCTACTTTAATACAGAGCAACAGGGCACTGTGACAGCATGCATTTCCTGAATAATAAGAAGCATAAATCAACAGTATAAAAATATGACAGAAAACCAGAACATTCTGCAAAATCAAGGACAGATGAAAAGCCACAGTCGTACTTGTGGTCTACCTTGGATGGGGGAATACTCTGCACACTTACACTGCATAACTGCTCCTTGCCTTGCTTGGACACATCCAGAGCCACTACAATGGGGAGTGGGGTGCAACAAGTAGGTCACAGTTTGAAATGTCTCTGGCTGACGTTGCTGGCTCTGACATTCATATCTCTCAACCTCAGAGCAAGAAATCTGGACAAAGCCATACATAGAAGTGGGACACAGGCCCAAAAATAAAGACAATGTTTAAATATTGCTCTTATAAACTTAGAAAGATAATAGAATAGTAGTAGGTCTTGCATTAGTATGAATTTTTGAAGGTATGGCATCTGAAACTCAAATGTCTGCCATTATTTTCTAACTTCAGTCTTTAATGATTTGCTACTAATTTGCCAGAAAACCACAATTTTATGAAAAACAGACCAAAACTGTTATGCAAAAATATAAAATTGCCACACAGCACAGCTGGGAACCTGTCAAAGAAGGGACACCTTTTTAAAATTAGTACTGTTAACTTGAGCAGCTGACAAAATAAGATCATCGACATGCATTTCTGAAATAAAAATGATCTATAACTCTGATCATTACAGTTATTTATAATTGTAAACCCTCCACGTTTTCTTCCAAAATTGCCATTTTGCAGAGGGATTATTAGGGGGAGAGCAACATTTTGAGCCAAAACTGGGGACAGTTGAGAGGTTTGGATATTCCTAATTCTATAAAGCGATTTATTTGCATGTACCTCTAAACTTCTTAATGCAGGAAATCTGGACAAGGCCAAATATATTAGCGGAACATGTAAACAGTACTAAAATTGCTCATGTATAAACTTAAGACAGTTGATAGAATAACAGGTCTTGCTTTAGCATGCATTTTTCTGAAGGTTATGATGTCTGAAACTCAATGTCTGTCATTATTTAGTGACTTCATTCCTAAATGATTTGGCAGAAAACCACAAATTTTATGAGGAACAAACCAAAAATAAGAAGCAACAATCTATTCATTCTGCAAAATTCTGGACAGTTGAGAGGTATAGTTCAGCTGGGGCACAAAATCATGGTCGAATGGAGCATGCAGCCATTCCAATGTCCCATTCCTTGGTTATTTCGCCCCATTTGCCATAAACACTGTAAGGTGCATATTGCTTTACTTCTGCGATGATATGGATTTCATTTGGCAGTTTTATTTTCTATTTTACAGCATAAACCCTAATAGATATCTGCTAAACAAAGCAATGCAGTCTCACAATGAAAATAGACTTAGCATTAAAACTTCTCTGCCCTTGAAACTCACATTCATTGAAACAGCATTGAAATCCACATTCAAAGAAAATACATTTTGCCAATGGCAGATGAAGATTAATTTTGGGCTGTTTTCAAATCATAGGCCCCTTGAACACGAAACATACACATGCTCTTTGATACACCTTCCTGACTGTATTAAATTATATTCCTTGTACAATACAGTACAGTTGAACTGCCCAATTCAGAACGTTTCCATCATAAAAGTCTACTCAAACTTCAACAGTCCATCAGTATCAGTAAATATGCATGATCTCTGAAGTAAAAGCCATCTAAATAATTACACATTAAATAAATCTGTTAACTAATGAAGAGGTTACTGCTAGCAAACAACTTTATATGTCATTGTTTCATCTACAAATAAAGTGTCTGTTGCCCTTGAGGAATAAATTGCTTATGTTGCATTAAACAAATTATAATGCTAGTAATATCGCAATAGGGAATGGATGGCAAACTGATAACAGGTTCATAGTTACTAGGTATCTTCGCCAAAGAGGGATGCAGCATCTATCCCCTTTACAACAGAGTGCAGTATCAGCAATGGATCTACTTACTGTGGGAGTAGAACCCACAGCCTTCTGCATCAAAAAGCAAGTACACTACCTGTTGTGCTATTTACAATATAAGCAGACTTGGCATAAGCAGCACTAAACTTTTGTTCCCCTGCAGCTGTCACCTCCTTGTAAAATCTACTCGACACTCAGCTGCATCTCTGAACTTTGCAGCACAAGAAATCTGGACAAAGCCAAAATTTATTTGGGGGGGGATAAAAGCCCAAAAACCAGGGACACATTTTAAACATTGCTTGTATAATGTTGGAAAGTTGCTAGAATAAAATGCTGTGTTACCACCATACATTTCACTGCCAAATATTGCCCAGGTCCCTGTGCTAAACAGCCAGAGCAACATACCACTATGCCAAATCATCTATTTTTATGAAAGAAAGGAAGACTGAAACTTAAATGGCTACCATTTAGTGAATTCAGTTTTCACCATAGCTGTCAACATCTTAGCACAAAACACCTGAACAAAGCCAATAATGGGGGAATACAGCCCCCAAACATATTCAGTGAGTTCAGTTATCACCATAGCTCTCAACCTTGGCACAAAAAACCTGGATGAAGCCAATAATGGGGGAATACAGTCCAAAAATAGGGACAAATATCCACTGTGGACACCAGAGCAAACCCACACAAACACAGGGAGGATATGCAGACTCCACACAGAAGGCATCCCAGCCAAGAATCAAACCAGACAACCCATAGTTGTCAGGCAACACTGCTACCACTGCACCACTGCACTACCGTTTGTTGTAAGTAACATAAATACAGAAACCACAGATTTTATGAGGAACAGAACAAAGATGAGGCAAAAATCTGCAAATGTTTTCGAAATGGTGGTGGGTAGGGAATTCAGGCTCTTGTCACTTGGGCCCAAGGTACAGGGTTCAAGCCTTATTCTCTACCCACCACCATGAAGCAACTGGGGCATTACCCATGCACACACACACACACACACACACACACACACACACACACCTACCTGATGGTGTCCTCCATACTGTCCCGATCCACGAATGCAATCCTGTACTAGCCTACGCATGTGGTTTGGTCTCAGTCTCCCACGAGATGTGAGGAGGCTGGAGCCTCCTGCAATTGGTCCAGTCTGCGGGCAATGCAGTCCAGTGACCTTCCGGTTTGTACAGTCACCACCACACAGATCTCTGGGTTGGAAGGGTGGAGTTAACTCCCTTCCATATCCGGACTGCCAACTGAGCAGTCTGGAGCTCAGGAATGCCTGAGCATGCATGCTTGGAGGTCTGGTCTGCCTAACACAGCAGCCAGGAACTAAGCACGCATGCGCAGAGTCTGAGTTTTTTTTATTTTTATATGTTCTACGGGAACTGGGGACTTTTATTTTATGCACAGATGGGAGACCCATTTTACAGGTGGGAGGGCTGCAGTCCCGCAGTCCTATAGCACGAGCCGCCCCTGAACTGGAGCATCCAGAATGATGATTTAAAGGTAATAAACCAGTTAAAAAGATCAAAAAATGAAAACAGAAGTACTACAATATCACAGCACATACTTGATGTGATAGTGTGGCACTGTGGTCCAAGTATTACTAAAAAAATGACCAGTCAAACTGTTGCATTACTAGATCTGCAGTTGGTTTAGTTATTATCTTAAAACATACACATGAGAAGTGTGCTTGTGTGTACGTGGGCATGTTTGTGTGTCTGCATGTGTTTTTAAGTTGGGGTGGTAATGGTTTGTACTGTATGTGTCTAAACACATCTAATACAGAGCATATTACCGTAATTATTCAGCATTTATTCATCCATTTGTTCATAGTTAGCTGTCTGAGGTGTACAAAGACAATAAAGTGGTTTTGAACTTTAGTGCACATTTGTTTGCGGGAGGAGATTGCAGTAGGTTGCACTATATGCATCAGACATTAAGGAGCTAGAACATGTTTCAGTAATTATTGTGGCTGCTATTATTCATTTGATCAAAGTTAAACATCTGAGTTGTACTGCACACATTTCACTGCTTTATCTTATAGCTCAACCCAGTATCTCTATACTGCTTACAGTATTTGTTGCTTTTTTTAACGGTGAAGTTTTAAAACCTGGCATCTATAGATATTTTGTTCTATAAGAAAATATATAAAAATATATATAAAAGTTTGTTCTGTTCTTGCGCAACACCAAGATAAACTAGATCCCTAAATGTGAACAAGTACCTATTCATACCTTATACCTCCTTTCTGTCCCTTCTTCACTTACTTCCTTATTTCTATCAATTTCTCTGTCACCTGGCTTTCTCTCAAAGTACACCATAAGCCTGCTTTTATTTCACTTCATATTGCATTTCCTGTTTGTATCCGCAGTGGTGGTGCTGCGGTAGCATTGTCACCTCACAGTAAGACGCTGTCCGGATCGATTCTCAGCTAGAGCGTCTTCTGCGTGGAGACATGCGTGAATGGGCGTAGCTTCATTGAAGGTTGTGCATCAGGGCTGGTAACTTGGCATGTAAAAATCAACTACCTATCATTAGCGGACTGGAGTTCCGCTGTGGCAACCCCTAACCGGGAAAAGCCGAAAGACACAACAACATTGCATTTCCTGTTTGTATTATACTAACTTACCTTTAGTTTCTCTATAAACTGACTACAATTCCTCTAAATTTTAAATCATTGTCTTATAACTTATAACTATTCTTAACCAATGTTTTCATATTATGCCTAGTTTGATATAATTATTTAAAATGTAGATTTTTTGTATTATTTTTAAAGATTGTAAAATTACTGTTTTTAAAATATTTGTAACACTTTGGAGCTTCTCTCCACACACCTCAGCTGAAAATGGACTCTTACCCACTCAGAATTTCCCAGTAATCAAATGTCAAAAAATAAATAAATAGATTATGAACACCTCTAAGCCAATATTGTTACGTTCCTGATATTATGTTACTTATTTTATTTTCCTTTAATTTCAATAATATATATTTAAATAATGGTCTTTGCAGATGTTCCATTGCTGCCATTTGCTTGATTTCACAGATTCCATCTAGTATTACCAAGTTACTAAAAATGTATATTATGTGTATGTATTTTATCACAAATTCATTTGAATGCTGTTGGTGGGCACGTGTGGAATTGTGTGTGTTTGTATGTATGTTTGAGGATGTTGTAATGGGTTGCACTGTATGTGCCTATTAGCAACAAGCTGAAATATATTGCATTAGGTATTATTCATGTATTTAATTATTTATTCAGTCATTTGATCACTGTATGATGCTAGTTTCATTGCTATATCTTCTTGCTATGTTGCTGAGTGTGTTTTTTTTACATGCTGACAGTGTATTTCTTGTTCTTTCTTTTTTTAAGCTAGTATAGTTTTAAGATTTATTCTCTATGGGTGTTGTGCTGCTGTATCAAGTTTTATGTCACAGTGCTACTCCAATATCTCTGTCACTAGCAATTATTATTATTATTATTATTATTATTCAACAGTGCAAGTTCAATTGCTGGTCTCTGCAAGTTTTTTATTGTTGTATTTTGGGTTATGGTCATTATGTCACAGTTAATGTTACCTGTCAAGACGGATGGTCACTATGCCTTTGAGTTACTACTGGCAACTAGTAGAAGTACTTTCTTATAAGGGGTATTAGTTTTCATCACTGTTGGGGAAGGGCAATGCCACCCATTGTAGTCAGCATACTGCAATACATTATTGTGTCAGTTCTTCTTGCCACAGCCCAGTAGGGGTTTCCCTGCCTACAAAAAAGGTGGGTAAGATGCACACATCTATGCAGATTCTTTCCATACAGGTATGAATATCAGTAATGTACATAATATCAGAAATGGCAGCTATGGCACTAGATCTTGAAATATGTCCAAGTTTACCTAATTTAGAACACCCATACTGCAAAAAATGCAACATGAAGTGTACTTTCCATGAGCTATTGATCATTATTGGAACAGACTTTGATAAATATTACTCAGAATTACTTAGAACTTCCCATGACTACATTAATTTTAACCCTGGTACATATATATATATATATATATATATATATATATATATATATATATTAGAATCCTAAGCTCCTTTAACTGGCCTATCCTGAAAAATATTCCATTCAATGAAGCTGTACACAAATTTAACACACTTTTCTCAAACACCCTTAATAGACAGGCTCCAACTAGACCAAAATGAGTAAAGGATGACCATACTCCTTGATCATTCACTCAAAGCAGGCACCTAATGCATGAAAGAGACTTGGAAAGCGTGGTTAAAACATAATTCTGTCCCAAATCTACAGTGCTTTAAAGAATTATGTAACCATATTAAAAGACAGAGTAACGCAGACAAGAAAATCTACTACTGTAACCCTTTACTAAATCAGTGTTCCAACCTTAAAAAATTTCTAGTCTTCTTTTAGCAATATGCTCCATCCTGGAACAACCACCACTTCTAATCCTGCCACAAATAATCCCTCTTAAGTAGCTGCTCAGTTTAACACACATTTTATAGAAAGCATTAAAGTGTTTACTAAAGATTTTCTACCTAAGAATACTGCCATGTTGTCTTCTCAGACAGCAAACACCTCCTGTTTCACCCTAAAACCCATCCAGACCTCCTACATCAAATCACTGCTCCTTAAACTGAAACCCTGTTCTCCTTTAGCAGATAATATTTCAGCAGAATACCTCAAGCTGGCTGCCGGTTCCATAGCCTATCCTCTGTCTGTCCCAATTAACAGATCTATCAAGGAATCATAAGTTTTTCCTCTATGGAAATTTTTTTTTTCATCATTCCCCTTTATAAAGGAGGAACCTCATCTGATATAACTAGTTTCAGACGTGTTCCCACATTACCTTTTTGTTTTGTCAAAACTTCTGGAGAAGTACATTCACAAACAACTACTTGAATACATCCTTCAGAAAAAGCTCCTAACCCCCCCCCCCCCACACACACAGCATAGTTTTAAACCTGTCCATAGCGCTACCACAGTCTTATTAACCTTCACAGATACTATTAACAAAGGCAAAGACAAAGGCGAGTGCGTTTCTTCTGCATTCTTTGATCTGTCTTAAGCTTTTGTTCTAGTCTCTCATCAAAAACTCCTCTGTCGACTGTCTTCCCTCTGGGTATCACATCCACACTACTATGGTTTAACAACCACTTAACTGATAGATGCCAGTCTGTTAAATGGCTTTTCCAATTTTCTCCCTTCCTTCCTGTCAATACTGGCATGGCCCTCTACTCTTCAATATATTTGCTAACAATTTACATAAATCCTCTCAGCAAGCTTCCTTTATACAATATTGCTGACAATTCTTCCCTAATATGGACTTCAGATAACCTCATACATCTTCAGAAAATGAGTCAAGAAGCCTTTAACTCTGTTGAAAGCTGGCTACAGGATAATCATCTGCTATGCAATCCCAACAAAACTAAATTATTTCTCTTTTTTCCAAAATCCCATTTCCATGATAAAAACAACAAACAACTTTAATTTGTTTTCCTTAAATAATATCACAATTGAACTTACCTCACATACAAAACTACTTGGCATGACAATCAATGACAATCTTAAATTTGATTAACATATCCACAACAGCATCAAGAAAACCCTTCATAGAGTAAAGAAATTCGTTAAGAACTGTGCCAAGGTAACTTTAGCTACCACTTACCTCTTACCCTCTATTGTATATGGTGCCCAAATCATGACTGACCTACAAGCCTCATTTAGTTCTAAATTTGAAGAATGCTACAACAAAGTCGCCAGATTTACTTACAAAAACCTTACCAGGCCGACCATTGTTTAGGACTAAAACACTTAACTGGTTCCTTCTTCCTCAAGACATATCTTATACCCAGCTCATCTTAACCCACAGACTCATCTATATCTCATTACCTGCCCAACAATTACTCCCATACTCCAATTCTATCTACCAAACCATCTCTTTCAGTTAGATGATAAACATCTGCTTACCATCTACAAACCACAAAGGGTTGCTGGGGTCAGTTTCTATAACAATAATGTAGCTAGAACTTGGAGTAAAATTTCTATATCAATCAGGTCTATCTCACACCTTCATCTTTTCAAACCACTACTAAAAGACCTTTCATCACCTTTCTTATACCTCCCTTTAAGGCACTAGATCACCTAACACACACTTATCCCTTTCTTATACCTCACTGTATTGTACTTCTTAAACTACTATACCTACTTCAAATTAGCACAACCAAATTACTATTCCATCACTACCTCTCTGTTAACACTCAGACTTGTTTATCTCCTGTAATACCTCACACTATTTTACTACTTAAATTACTCCCACCTATCTTATACCCCACGCTTCTAATGTAAAGTTTCAATGCAATGTATGTGTGGTAATGCTAGTGAATATCAATACAAATTTTATCATATTAACTCCCATGATATGAATACACTGTAACTGCACTGTAAGATTTGCTATTGTAAATATTGATTCCTTTACATTGTTACCTTGGAGCTTTCCTCCCCGTGCCTGTGCTGAAAAGGGGAACCTGTGCCCAGTCAGACATTCCCAATAAATGACTGTCAATAAACGAATAATATAACATATTTTTCTTACTTTCCTTTGCAGTGACATGGGCGCAGCAGTAGAAGAGTATAGCCATGTGTGCATACAGTAGTAGTAATTAAAGGGCGCAGAAAGAAGGTGAGTGGCATGCAGATATCCTAATACCGTTCTTTAAAGATTTATGAATATTATCCATATTTGCATATGTAACATAATATTTAAAGAATGTTATCATCAGCAACAGGGTGCATGGATGTCAACTGTAAACTGTGGGATGTGCAGGGCTTAAGAAACTGAAAAGTGTTTGCAGATGCTTTTGAAAATTACGAAACATGTTCTGTGTTTTTATTAATAATGCAGGTATGAAGGGTGATACCGTCATGATGGGGAGCCTCTGCATGCAGTAGTTGTTAGACAAAAAATAACAGTAAGAGAAGTAAACATATCTAGAGATGTAACAGTTTGTTTTAGGTATAAGTTATTATTACTAGCAATGAATATTAATTTTGCATGAACTGTACAGTATGAGTTAGGGGACAAATTCGCCTCTGGTGGGCATGTGCAGTGAGACATTCACTCTGAGATGTACAGCAATGGAATTATTGAAAAGTGCCTGTAAGATGCTATGAAAATATAAAATATAGATGGATTCATTACTGAACCCAATCATATATGTGCAAGGAGTAAACTATGGGATTCATTGGCTCACACACTGCATGTGTAATTGTCTATCCCCCACCACTTCAGTGGGTTGGGAGGGAAATTGAGTGCAAAGATACACAACCTGTAAACACTGACAGACTGGATGGCTGCTGGATAAACATCCACTCTGTATGCCCTGCTTTGCACTGTGCTACCTGTTCTCCACCTCTCACTAACAAACACACACACACACAATCAACAGTATAATACTCATAGCAACATCCACAATACTTCTAGCATAATAACATGTAGTTGTTATATATCTCCTTCTCAGTTATGTATACATACCCCCATCTCAGCAACAGCATAACTCAAACAGTGCTATAGAAGCTTCTGTTTCAATTTTAACCCAGTACAACACCTCACAACACTGTCATATCAGCAGACAGTTAAGTGGAACACTCATTCCTTGGCCAGCAGATACAATGCACTCTAGCAACACACACGACACTCATAACATATACAGAATGTAGCCTGCAGCCTTATTTACCCTGCATGGTAGTAAAGCATCAGTCAAAGTAACACTTCCCAGCACAGTGGCATCATTGCTGTTCATCGAAAACAACAAAGTAAACAAATAATACAGCAGCACACTGTCAAGGATAGCACAGAAAACCCACAAATGTATAGCAGCAACAAGTTATTTGAATGCCATTCCCACAAACTTACCTTTTAGAAACTACTGCTGCCAGTAGATATTCATCTACCCATTTCAAAACAATGCTGGCATTGCTGCTATGTACTTCTTCTTTTCCCAGTTAGGGGTTGCCACAGCAGATCATCTGTATGCTCATGACTGGCAGTAGAGTTTTACAATGTTGAGTTTCCAGCCCAGCACTCAACCTTCCACAGAAGGCACACACACACTCACACCTAGGGCCAATTTAGAGTCTCCAATCCACCTATTGCATGCCTTTGGAATGTGGGAGGAAACCAAAGCACCTGAAGAAAACCCACGTGACCACATGAAGGACATTCAGACTCCGCACAGAAGGCACCCCAGATGAGAATTGAGCCAGAGAGCCTCTTACTGTGAGGTGACAATGCTAACAGCTGCACCACCGTGGCCGCTCCATTGCTGCTATGTACTAATCTTCCATACTAATCTTTCATAATGCAATGAGGTCCATGGTGGACACAGATGCTTCTACTGCAAAGTTTCAAAGCTTCCAACATGGCCATTATGCTAATGAGACACAACTGATTAAATGTTTCTGAATCACACATTTTTCCTATTGTGGCAATAATCAATGAAATGCTACAAGGCTGTATTAAGTACTTCTATTCATATGAACACCTACAAAGCATATTGAGTATGCATGGGTAGGTCAATGATCCCTGCAGAGCTGGGGGGGATATATTGCATTTCTGTAATACAAAGAAACACTAAGGAGCAAAAGTACTACCCCAAGTACGCATCATGAAGCTTATTCACTTTTTTCATGCTGGTGTTCACACCCTCTGCCATACCATCTATTTTCACACTAAGCAATATGGCACAGCAAATGATCACAGTAACTAGCTGTTCAATGTTGTGCATCACATGCTGATATCATTAATGCATGTGACCATGAGATAGTCGCCATAGGTCTTTGGAATGTAACCTAGTGAATGTCCATGATGTCCAAGAGTAGTGATGATGGCAGGGCTCCCAGGTTGTGCATTAAAGAAAGAAATATATTTCTTTTCCTGCTGAATAGCATCCACTGGAAGCACCTAATTAGGAACCCCTATGAGACTCCCAAGTATCTTACCAGGGTGATATACCTTTCTCTGGCAAGCAGTGCAGCATCACTAGAGTGGCCTGTGGAGGTGCCATCCTGACCTTCTACATCAGTGGGAAGAAGAAGTCAGTGCAAGAGTCCCTGAGATGTATTATAAGTATAGAAATCTTTTCAAAGCTCTTTTATTTGTCATGTAAGTATTTTTTATATTATTAGATATTCAATTAAAAAGTGCACTATTTTTCTTCCTTGTTTTGCAGCTCAGGTAGAGATCATGGAGAACTTTGTCATAATCTACTGGAGAATGTAGCTGCCCTGCAGACAAACAGATGGTTATGTTTTCTTGCCATGTTATGTAGTATTCCATAATATTTGTGCCACTTATATGTGCACACTGACAGAGTGTGCATGATTATATGTATAAGTTCTATTAGTTGGTTAGAATTTTATAGCTTACCTATTGCTGCTACAAGAGCTTTCATATGAATCAAGGCAAGGTAAGTAGTATTTCAATATATTATGTAGCCTTAGGACTAACAGATGCCTTACTTTTTATAGGTATAACTGCATCAGCATGTGTCATTTGTTAGGAAAGCAAGACAAATCTGCTGTAATTATCCACATTTTGCTTTGCCATCCCACACACGCAACACATAATATGCTCATAGGTTACATAGGTATTTTTTCATGCTAAGAAGAACATATCAGCTTACTGCAATGCATCTCTTTTTATCATGGACAAGATAAGTGGTTGTTACATCCATGACTTGTGCAGACTTTCCAAATCAAGATATATTTGTTTGATGGGGAGGGTTAGTTTTATGTTATAGGGGGACTAAAAATCTTTTGATGGGTGTCCTGGGGAGTCTAATGTGGGGGGTAAAGATTGTGTTGGGGACTTTTGTCAGGTGGTGGGTGTAGGTCACTGCCAATTTCCCATGCTTTACTCCAACATACATGAATGTTGATCATACTTTCACCTTACATGCAACATTTTGCCTTGATACTGTCATGTTTTGTGGGCTGTTGCATACCACTGCACAGTGCACTCTTTACAGGAGGTCCACAGGGCCACTAGTCCACATACCAGCCATGATATCTGCCACCCAGCAATCCAATGCCACTACTGTATCCTTCTTACCTTCACATCCAATCATGGTACTGTGAACAATGAGACTGTATACCTGCCTGTACATCCTACCATAGGGATTTGAAGTAATGCACCAAGGCAGAACTATCTGGGATGTCACAGCAGCATACGTACTTCTTTTTTAATAAAACGTTATGTAGCAATCCGAAAAAGTCATTTGTGAAATAAGCAAAACCATTTCTGTTTTTGTTTCTCTCCCTCTCTGTCTCTTTATTGCTGTTCTTCTATTTTATGTTTGATCTGAAGTCTTTTGTTTTATTTATATCCATTTATATTATAATTTTCTGCAGCATCTGCCATGACTGTGTCAGCGACATGACACAAGTCACTATCATCAGGTCCAGTTTTCTCCTACCACCACCCTACCTAGTTTTAGGTCTGTCTCTGCATCTGGTGTGGTGGGAGGTAGCATGGTGATATCACCAGTGACCTCTGGTCATCTCTCATTGGCGGGGAGTGCTATTGTTCTTCCAATGGACACTGTCAGGAGTTTGCTGTTTGTCACATGGTAGGAGATGGCTGAGGTGGTAGGGGAGGTGATGGACCATTGGCTGGAAGCCCACACAGGCCAATTGAAGAGGGTTATCTTGCAGCTTCAAGAGTCACACCACTGTCTGGCTCTGCCTTCACCATCTCAAGTAGGGCCTAGTGGGGAAGGTAGTCAGGATAGTGACTGACCTCTCCCTTGGTCTGACCCAAGCTTTGTGGAAACTGGAGAGGTATAACCAACATATCCCCAATCATAATATTCCCCTTCCTTGTATATCAACTCAATCCCCTGTTTTGTCCAATTCTACCTATCACCATTGCCAACCCATTGTCTATTAGTGTATAATTCCACTGTATTAGCATCTCCCCTCTTAGTCTTTCTATGTTTCATGATTGTGTGCCTTTGCTTCCAACCAGTTACCCTCTTTCCATCTCACTGCCTTGCCCTTAAAACCCTCCCTATCTTTTCTTCTATGAAAACAAATGGGTGTCTGTTCCTCAAAGAAAGTATACCCTTCCTCCCTCCCTGTCCCCAATCCATCTCTTACCTCCCGTTTCCCTGTGTATGTTCCTCTGCTTGCTCTACCTAAAGTGAAAATAATAGACACACACACACACACACACACACACACACACACACACACACACACACACACACGCACACAAATATGTGTATGGGTGGGCATCTATTAATTTCATCAACAGTGTGCTCAGGTGTGGAAATATATTAGAAGCACTAGTTGTAGAGTGCTGTTTACCTCAAAAAAACAGGAAGATTGAATATTTATTAAATATAGTAAGTGGGAGATATGTACAGCACCACCTCACTTATGTCTGCTAACACTAACCCTAACCCTAATCCTATGCATTGCCTTATGAATAACACTTTCCCTAACAGTACCACTACACAAGACCCTCAGACATGCTACCTTCACACTAGCAGACACACACCATACTAGAACTACTAGCCTTTCCTAACCCTTACTCTGACCATAACCCGCAAACACTCGTGCACACATAACATTCACATGCACCACTAAATCTATCCCCTTACCACTAAGTCCTTACTCTAACCCTGAGTGCATATTTTAATACAAAATGGTTATGTCACAGATCATACAGTGGGACATTTAATATACAAAAAAGAGGATTTTCACATTATATAACTTTTTCATATTTTTAATGACAGTCAGAAATAGTTGTTAATGTACAGTATATCAAGTGGTTAGAACAGACATTTTTCCTCAAATATTTTTATTAAGAGATACACTGAAACAACACATTATAATCTGTCTTGCTGTATCCAGAGAAGAATTGTAGTAGTTTTTCATTTAGGTTTGTTTAGCTTTTCTGAGAGCTAATTTCCTTAACTACATCCAAAAGAGAGACAAGGAGTTTGTTTACTCCTAGAATGTTTTAGTTACATGTATTATGTTTATAGGCAGGTTTAGAAACTCTGTACAATTAAAATTTTCATTAACCTGAGAAAATTATAAATAAACAGTGATTTATAGGTGTTTCAATAAAAATAATTTATCTTTAATTTAAAAATCTAAACTTGTTATAAAACACTTTAAAATTCTGAGAGAAAAGAGGGCAACTGACTTAAAGTGAATTACTTAAGGGAGCATAATATGATTGTAGTGCCTCGAGTGCAGTGATTACGCCACGATATTCAGAAAAAGACAAATCAGTTAAGTGCCAGAGTGGCATAAGACCCCATGTTAGCAAATGTTAAGAACCCCCTGCTTAAGTTGTTAATGTCAGGTCTTAGGCCAGGCAGTAAACTCTGCCAAAACTGACCAGCAAATGACAGCAGCAGAATTAAAGATTTATTTCTGCCTGCTGTCTCTTCTGATAAAGTGTCCATGACTTCCTGTTATAAACTTAGAGCATTACTAAAATAACAGGATGTGTGTTTGCCTGCATTTTCTAAAGGATACTTAGTCTGAAACTTAAATGCATGCATGCATGTCATTATTTTATGAATTCAGTCCCCAATAATTTGTCTGAAAACCATGGAATTTATGAGATACAGACCAAACATAGGAAGCAAAAATCTGGATATTCTGAGAAATTGTGGACATTTTAAAGTCATTGAAGACTAGTATAAATGTAAGTGACTGTATTGTATTGCCTTCCTAACAGCACTCAGTGCTTGAAAGCTGGCAAACTTTTAGCATTTTTTTTTTACTTTTTTATTTTAACTAATAATATATGGATCAGCTAAAGTTCCATGAACCAAAAAAGAATTATGATCAGGTCGCTGATGCTAACAGGCTTATTATGTGTTCTTGACAAGTGAATTTCTCGACATCCATGTCTTGAACACACTTGTATAAGTCAGTTAGGATGTGAGACTCGATCCTAATCCTGTATACTGGTAACAAAAGTCAACAGTGAGGAATATGATAGGCATTTTTCCATATTGAACTGTGTCAGTGACGCAATGGGCAGCACACTCACATTTGGTGCAGAAGGCTGTGAATTCTATTCCCACACATGGTAGATCAGTTACTGACATTGTAGTGCAGCATAAGGGGGGGGGGGTGCTACACCCCTGAGTGTGTTGTCTTTCAGATGAGACAATAAAACGAGACATAGTCTAACATCCAAAGAAATAAGTTTTCCTTTTCATTACAAATAGTATAAGCATATAATGTTATAATTCTATATACTTGTTCTTTCCATTTTAAATCTACAGTGGTTAATCTTCCTACTTTTGCTAAAGTTACATTTAATATCTTTACTGAATTTCTGCAAAATATGGCTATTCCAGAGCCTCTCTCATTTCCCAAATTCCAGATTATTTATTTTATTTTGACATTTGTTAACTAGGTTTGTCCAACTGAGCATGAGTCATTTTCAGTGGAGGCCCGGGGAGAAAAACTCCATAAATAACACTTATCAAAGCATAGTATAAGAAAAGTTTCAAATACAAGCGAATACTCTAGTAGAGAGGAAACTGTAGATACCAACAAAATCTCAAGATAATCTCAAATACAATACATAAATTAATGCTTCAGCAGGCAGCAAAGTAAATAATACAAGACATTAATGATGGTTATTATAGTCATACACACACACACACACACACACACACACACACATATATATATATATATATATATATATATATATATATATATATATATATATATCCAGATGTAGCACAAAGTAGAACAGGTCAGAAAGCTCAGAAGTAAAAAAAGTAGAAAATAAAAAAAATAAAGCAAAGTCGAGAAGATGAGTGCAGTACAAAGGCAGCATAGAAAGGACATCAGAATGGAAAATAGTGGTTCGCTAAAAGTTCTTAGGGTGGTATAAGAAGGATGGCTGAGCGAATTAAAAAGACCAAAAGTTGGAGAGTTCCATCAGGCTTTGGCATTATCTTTCCTCCCAATAGTTTCTCTGTTTGTATTCTTTCATTTGTTAAAAATCTTGTGTCTTTTAATACAATTATATCTACACCACTCCAAAATCCCTATTCTTCTTACTATATTTTTTAATAGTATTCACATTTACAGAAAAAACCCTAAAATGTTCATTTTCCCTTTGATTAATGGCTTCATTGGTTCATAGCTAATTACTAGACTAGCTGCCTTAATGGACTATTCTAAGCCTAGACAGTTTTGGTCTCAGAGGTGAAAATCAAACACTGTACCTTGGATCTGTGAGTCAAACTCCTTAGCCATGATACCAACTCCCATCCATTAGCTGTATATATTCTTTTTCATCCATTTCCTTTCCTTTTTTCTTTTCAACTTATCCCTTTACATTTTCTTTTCTGTCTTTTACCCTTTTACTACTAAAATTTTTTTTTTCTTTTACTATCTTCCAGTTTATGTTTTTTTCATAATTTGTTTCAGTCTTCATCTAAGTCCTCTTTATTATTTTCTCATCTTTTTTCTTATGCTTCTACTAATTCTGTTTTTTTCTCTTTGCTCGTTTTCTTCTCTTTCCTTTTCTTTTTCCATACTCTTACTTTCATTTTTACAATCCATCCATAAATGCCCATTTTGATACATTTATCACATTTCATTCACATTTTTGCATCATGTCCCATATCCCAACAAATATAACATTTTCTTTTATCACAGCTACTTATCACTTGCTTTTCTTTTCCACAAAAAAAAACATGTTTTGGGTTGTCGCCAGTATTTTATGACACCCCTATTCCCTTTAACATTAATCATGCTTGGTATATGTATACATTTTTTCTGTTGTTAACACAATATTACAATCCCATCTGTCAGTCCATAAATCTCTTTTATCATAATTTTTTGCAATGTCCTGTACTTCTTTACATAAAGTTTTCAAATGTCCTTTCAAAGGCCCCCTTTACACCTCTGTTTGAAATTGTACATGAATTTTCTTTTTTACATTATTAAATGCTTTCATCACATACAGATTCCATGGGTAACAGTCTTTCTTTTTTTCATATTCTCCAAGAAAATTTTCCATTGAAAAAACTGCCTCAAATATAATGTCACAAAATTTCTCTGTTAATAAGAATAAATGCTCCTGCCTCATGTATTTTTATACTCAAAGGAGCTATTAAGTTGTCCCACACTTCATATCTATCCATTTCTTTGTCTTCTTTATTTTGAATCCTTACCACGTACTTCAGTTTTTCCTTTTCTTCTGCCTTTTTCCTTTCCACTACTCCCCTTTTGCCTTCTTTTACTTTCTCTGCATCTATTTTCTTTTCCATCTCACCACTGTTCTTCAGGATTGTCTCTGCATCCTCCCTTTGCATTTTTTCCATAATGTCCCTCCAAGAAATGTTTCCTTCATTTTCTGGCTCACTCTGCATCACCATTTCTTTAAGTAAATTATCCTGCAGCCCTCCTGACTGGAGGGTTGTAATTATACAGCCATCATTTGCCAACTCATCTCTGTCAAATAGAGTTCTTTGAACATTTCCTCAGAATCCTGCACACATTCTCCGGTTTTGATATTGGCTTTCTCCTCCATTTCTCTCACCACTCCCTTATCTCCATATCTCTCCATCTGCCTCCCTGTTTCTCCAGGCTACCTCTGTACCTGGAACAGAGACTGGAAGTGCAAATGCAAAATTGGCCCCACTCACAATAAAAATGAGTAGGTGAAGTTCTGCAATACCCTGGCCAAATTTCCCCTAATAGTATAGATTCCACCTCGAGTCTCCCTGAAAAGAGGCTACTAGCCTAGTGGGACTAACCCAGTCAACAAAGGATAAATAAATAAATAAAATTAAAAATAAGAGGAAGCACTCCATTAAATATGGACTACTGATGATGTTGACAGTTATAACACTTTGCACAGGTATACTTTAAGAGAAATTTTAAGTAGCTTCCAAACTGAAGATTACATACTTTCAATCTAAAAGATTTATTTCCTTCACTGATATGTATTTATTTGAATAATTCATTTTAAAACTAGAAATTATTAGCAAAATTTATTTTAAATAATTTGTCCATCCTTAGGAAATATTTGTCTCCCAAGGGATGAGAAAGCACTGTAGTTGACTAAAGCCAAATCAGTGATTCATGTTATTTATTTATTTTTTTTTATCAGGTAGATGCACTGGATCAATAAGGCTCATTTTCTATAGATAATTTCAAAAACAGTAGGCATAAAACTAGCATACCTGATATACAATCTTATAACTATAATTACACAATGCAATTTAGCACATTATTAGTTTAGAAAGCATTACATAGAAAAGGAACATTTGACATAAAATACACTTCCCAAATACCAAGCTATGCTCTATGCACTGAGAGACGGCCAGAGGATTTCAAAGCATATCAACAAAGTGCCAAAGATTTTGAGGAAAAAGTACAGTTTTGTACCTACCATAAATGTAGATGTTCGAGTGTTCACACTGCTGCAGTCATTACACTTGGGTTATCCTGCCATCAGGCGGTCCCGCAGTCGGCCAGAGTTCCAAAGTCTTGGTCCGGCGTCGCTTGCTGTCACTTCTTCCCTGACGTCAGTGCGCCAGGGGTATATAAGATGCATCCAATGCCATTTTCTTCAGTTTGTCTTGCCCCAGATGTCAGGTGCCCCAAGTAGGTAGGCAATACATATTGCTAATAAAACATATATATGAAATAAAAACAATATCTTCAGTTACAAGCAAATACACCACAAAGGTTGTATAGGATAGAAAGATATAGATAAGTCCAGCTAGGACAGAGGGGATGGAGGGAGGGTAACCTGGACTGCAGCAGTGTGAACACTCGAACATCTACATTTATGGTAGGTGCAAAATTGTACTATGTTCATCGTGTTACACTGCTGCAGTCATTACACTTGGGTAGAATCCCAAAGCTGAGGTTGGGTGGCTGGTCTATAAAGAGTTAGGATTGGCTATGAGGCCCTGCAAAACTGCAGTGGCAAATCCTGCTCTGGATTTAGAGTAAAGAGGCAAGTGGTAATGCTTGGTAAAGGTGTGCACTGAACTCCAAGTTGCAGCCTCCAAAATTTCCTTGGTTGGTACTCCTCTGAGAAAGGCTGTTGAAGTGGCTGTTGCTCTGGTAGAATGTGGCCTAATGTTATTAAGGACAGATTTCCCATGCTGTGTTGAGGCAAAATCCATGGTGAGCCTTGAGCTAAGTTCTTTAAGATTGGGTACCAGTGCTGGCATGGCCAGTCTGGAGCAACCAGGATCATCTGTGTTTTTTCTTGTCTGGCTTTTAGGAGTACCTTTGAAAGGAGAGGCAGTGGTGGGAAGGTATACACTTTTAGGCTTTTCCAGCTGAACGAGAGAGCATCCACTTTCCATGCTTGTGTGTGATAAGTCCTTGTGCAGAATTTTTGTAGTTGGCAATTCAGTGGGGAGGCAAAAAGATCTATGTCTGGGCATCCCCATTTTTGCGTTACCATGCTGAAGATTTGTGGATTCAGTTTCCATTCGTGAGGGTCCATGATATTTCTGCTTAGATCGTCTGCCAGAGTATTTTTCTTTCCTGGCAGGAATTGTGCTTGCAGATGAACTTGATAAGTTAGAGCTGTGTTCCACAAGGTCATGGCTTGCCTGCATAGGGGATAAGAATGAGTGCCCCCTTGCTTGTTTATGTACCACATTACTGTGATGTTGTGTGTCTTTAATAATAAATGTCCTGGATGCAGAAGGTCCTTGAAAGCTGTTAGGGCATTTTGAACAGCCAACATCTCTTTTTGATTGATGTGAAGATGCATTTGGTCTGTGGTCCACTTGCCTTGAATACATTTTCCTGCCATGTGTGCTCCCCAGGAGTAGTCCGAAGCATCTGTTGTTAGAGTCTGCCTGGCTGTGGGTAGAGTGAAAGGCTGACCCTTGTTGAGGTGACATGCCTGTGCCCACCATCGAAACTCCTGTTGTAGGCAGGGAATTATTGGTATTACTGCTTCTAAACTGTGAGAGTGCTGAGTCCAAACATTTTTTAGGTACCATTTTAATTTCCTCATATTCAGTCTGGCATATGGAATTAGTAGTATGCAGGATGCCATGAATCCCAGGGCCTGCAGAACTTTTCTTGCAGGCAGATGGAACTTTTTTGCCAATAGTTGAAAATATTGAGTCAGTTGTCCTTGTTTGTCTGGCATGAGATAAGCCATCTGGGCCGTTGTATTTAAGCTGGCACCCAGGAATATTATCTGTTGTGAGGGCACTAGTTTTGACTTATTTTCGTTTACTGTGTACCCTAGAGAAATTAGCAACCTTTTTACAAATGCCAGATGCTTTAGAAGAATGTCCTTTGTCTCTGCTTGAATGAGGCAGTCGTCCAGGTATGGATATATTTGAATTACTTTTTGTCTGCAAAATGCAATTACTGGTGCCAGGCACTTTGCAAAGACCCTGGGCGCAGTAGATAAGCCAAAGGACAGTGCAGAGAATTGGTAGCACATTGTGCCAGCTTTGAATCTGAGGTATCTTCTGCAATTTTGTCTGATAGGGACATGCAGGTATGCCTCTTTGAGGTCCAAAGTAACAAGCCAAACCTTCTTGCCCAGCATTGGAAGAAGCTGCTGTAGTGTCAACATTTTGAATTTCGGAACCTCCAGGTAAGTATTTAGAGTTGAAAAGTCTAGTATGGGTCTCCAGGCTTTGTCCTTTCTGGGGACCAGGAAGAGTCTTGAGTAAAATCCTTGTCCTTGTTCCTGCTGTGGTACTTTTTGAATAGCTCTCATGTCCATGAGGGCTGATATTTGTTTTTGAGCCTCTGCTCATTGATTTTGTGGCAGGTTTGGCATTCCTTTTAGCCTTGGTAAAGTGTGAAAGTGGAACCTGTAACCTTGAGACACAATATTCAGAACCCATTTGTCTTGGGTGATTGTTTGCCAATTTTGATAAAAAAGTGCTAGTTTTCCCCCTAAGGGTGCTGCCAAAAGGGAAGTGCTTGGCGTACAAAGGGGGAAGTCATTGGGACTGTTTCCTATATGGTTGAGATTTGTCCTCACCTCCTTTTGGGGTTGAGGTACCCCACTGTCGTTGTCTGTTAGAGCCTTGGGGTTGATATCTGCCTCTTGGGCGTCTGTATCTGCCTCTCTGTGGCCTGTCTGACACTGGAAAGGACCAATTCTTTGTAGGCCAATTTCTGCTAAATCGAGGCGGCTGTACCTGTAAGAAATCTTTGACTGTTTGCATAGATTTAGCTTTATCCTCCATTTTCTTTAACACCTCTTCTGCCTTAACACCAAACAACGTATCATGCTGTAAAGGAGCATCCAATAATTTTGCCTTAACATGATTAGGTAAACTCTGTTCTTTTAACCAAGCATGTCTTCGAATCACAGAACCTAAAACTGCTGCTGTACAAGAGGCCTCTAAAGAATCAAAACCACATTGCAGAGTATGTTTTCCCAGCTGTTCAACTGCATGCAATAAATCCTGCATTTCTTTATAGTCAGGAGCTTCTGAGCTTGTAAGCATTTTCTGTTTTAACTGAGCCATTAAATATTGTTGGTACTTAAGCATGTGAAACTGGCAATTTAAAGCCCTTACTGCTAAAGTTGCAGAAGTGTAAACTTTCTTCCCCCCATCTATCCAATGCTCTAGAATCTCTGTCAGAGGGGACTGGATTTTTTGCAATGGAAGCCTTAACCCCTTTGGGGCCATGGGAAATGGCTTCTGGGTCAGCAGAAGGGTTTTTATAAAGAAACTTGTGAGAGTCAGGGACTCTATAGTACCTATCTGGTTTGGCTGGTGCAGGGGGCAAAGAATCAGGAGATAAGCTGGATTCAGAGAACACATCATCCACAATATCTAACACAGGCAGAATAGCAAGGGGCATGTGCTGAGGCAATAAAAGGAAGTCCCTGAGCCTTTTCTTGGATTCTGAATAATCCTGACTTTCCCAATGGAAATGCTCCCTCATGGTATGTAAAGTTTCCCCAAAAGAGTAATCCTCAGGAGGACAGGCTGAAGGGATAGATTCTTCAGCATCAGAGTCCTCATAGGGGGGTAGAGAGTATCCCTGGTCTGAAGAGGAATCAGAGGAAATGGAAACCTGATCAGAGGAATCATAGTCTGTATCCTGCCTAGGCCTTTTCTCAGGAGGGGGATGGGAACCCCTGATTAGAGTAATGGGGTCTTCAGCCATTTTGAGCATCTGTTTCTTAGGCATGGAGGACTATCCAAGAGAATGCTGTACTTGCTTCTTTGTCTTTAATGGTGTTTTTGTCTTGGTTGTTGCTTTAATGGTAAGTTGTGAAGGTCTGAAAACACCCTCAGAAGCCGATGCCTGCTCAGCGGCTCAGGACCCATCTGAGGGATTAGTTTCCATAGGCCCAATACCTTGAGTTTCCAGAGGCCTAGTTGTCTCCATGTGGGAGTTGGAGGCGGCCTGTGGCTCTGAGGTAGCGGGTGTCAGGGGCTGTGAAAGCGCCTCACTGAGAACCGGCAAACCGGCGACTGGCCTAGAAGAGGCTTTGTCGGTTTTGGACCTCGGATGCCTGTCTTTGTCCTTGTCCTTGCGTTTTTTATGAATTGCGGTCATCAGTTGTTCCGATGGCATTGTATAATTGAACCTTCAGCCAAAGTAGTGCAAAGCAAAATCAAAACGTCGTTTTATAGTGCGTTTGTTAAATCTGGCACAAAACCGACAACTAGTGACGTCGTGATCAGGGCCTAGGCATGGAATACAGTAAGAGTGGAAGTCCTTATGAGGTATTTGCTTCTCACAAGAATTACAATTATTAACTTTTTTTGACATCGGTCTGAGGCAAGAAAAAAGTTTCCCCAATGGGGTACTTAGCTTTATTGAAGACTTCGGATCTGAAATTCGACTTCAAAAATCTCAGGAGTCGGCCGACAGGCACTTGCGAACTGCTTTTGCTTCGGGCACCGCGCAGCAAGAAAGACTGAAGAAAATGGCATCGGATGCATCTTATATACCCCTGGTGCACTGATGTCAGAGAAGAAGCGACAGCAACTGACGCCGGACCAAGACTTTGGAACTCTGGCCGACTGCGGGACCGCCTGACGGCAGGATAACCCAAGTGTAATGACTGCAGCAGTGTAACACGATGAACATCATATATGACACCATTTTGTATTTGATGAGTCCTGCAGTCACAGAAGGAGTCATAAGAGGCAGTTTTACAGATTTTAAACACGTTTGTTTACAAGAATAATGAAAGTAATGGTATTTTTGCAGCTTGGGTAGCAATATAAAACACTCAGTCCTGTATATCCTGTGAATACATTCTTATGGGTGCAGATTCACAGCAATTCATTCAGATCATATAAAACTTTCAGAGACTAGTTCAATAGCTTAATGCAATGCCTAACTGGTTTCCAAAGCAATTCAGAACTCAACAAGTCTCAGTCTTTCAAATGACTTGCTTATACAGACAGATAGCTTGCTCCTGTCTCAAGACAACACTTTTCTAAACAGATCCATTCTCCTCAAGGCCCTGCAAGCTTCTTTATCTCTTCACTTCAAACTGCCTACATGCTGCTCCCTCAGAATCCTGCCAATATCCCAAAGATCAGAAATTTCCTTTCCTCTTCATCTTCTGGTAACATCCATGTTATATTGCCAGAGACAGTTTGTCCCCACATTAACTGTTTTGGATTCCTGCCTCACTCTCACAACGCTGCCTCAAAGATCTGTAGTTTCCTTATATGATACAAGTAATGGTATAAGCCATTTGAATATGCAGCTGGCACAATGCATACATTATATTACATGATGGCCCTCCCATGTGAAACTATTAGTTACCAAATACAGTGAAGGATTGTAAATCCATGACAACCAATTAGCATTTGAATGGGTGCAACCAGAATGGTGGTGGATGTGAAAAATGAATAAGTTAAATCATAATTAATAAAACTATGAAAAAAATAATATGCAATGTAATTAATTCACATTACATTTCATAACAGTAAGGCTAATAATTTTATACAGTAGGAGACTCATATGGATTGTTCTTATTATCTGCCTAAAATACATAAAAGTACTTGGAATCCACCAGGCAGAACTATATTATCTGGCAGTGGAAGCTATATGGAATGCGTTGGGTGATTTATTAGTAACTATATATTAAGCTAAGATAGCAAGAGTGGCACAGTGGTATAGTGGTTAGCATTGTTGCCTTACAGCAAGAGGTTCTCTGGTTCAATTCTTGGCTGGAGTGTCGTCTGCATGTCCTTCCGGCATTCACGTGGGTTTCCACTGGGTGCTCTGGTTTCCTTCCACATTCCAAAGACATGCAGCAGGTGGATTGAACACTAAATTGGCCCTAGGTGTGAGTGTTTGCGTGTGAATGTGTATTGTGCACCCTCTTAAGAGGGTTCAGCCTTGGGCTGCCAACCTGAGCCCATAAAACTTGTAAATGGTACAGAAGCAACCAGCACTGACAGGTGCTTTTTGCACAATGTACCTCATGGTGCGTAAATGGGAAAGAAGAGAGCTATATTAAAATATGCAATTAAGTTGCCATCATATATAAGGAAGGGGGTTGTCAGAATGGTTAAGATGTTTACCTCAGAGATGCAAGGCTTTGGGTTTAATTCTTACTTTTGCAAGGGAAATTGAATAGGTTTAAAGTGATCCACAACGGCAGCTAGCCTAATACTTTCATATGAACCTATAAGGGCTTCAGTGATTTAATGAAAAAAATTACAAAAGATAAAATGGAGTCCTAATATGTATTAGATGACAGTGGGTGTGGTTTGTATTTTAAAATATGGTACATTCAAACCTAAGGGGTTAAACCAGGACGTTATCTAGGCAGGGATGTATGGTGATGTCATAATTCTGGAACTTTTTTAAAATTTTGACTTTAAACTGATGTTAAGATTCCTTGAAGGCATAAGCCAATATACTACAACATTTTAATTATGTTTTAATAACATTTCTTGATGCATGTTATTTGGTTATGAACTGTTAAAAATATTTCAGGAAATACATTTTTGTACCTGTTTCTTAACTGCATGGTGTTGAGACTGGTATTTGGCATAGCTTTAAATGCCCTTTCTCAACATGCATAGTTTCTATGTTATGATCAACTCAATGGGTTCTGCCAGGAAACTCTGAAAGCACATCCTTGTTCCTAAGCAGGGCTGGCCTTAGGTGAACTGGCACTGTAGGAGAAGAGCTCCAGCCCCCAGTGCCCAGTTCACCCCATAAACATCACACAGTGCCTCCATGCAATCCCCCCCCAACACACACACGCACACACGCACACACACACACACACACACACACACACACACACACACACACACACACACACACACACACACACACGCACACGCACACACACACACACTATTCTGGCTTATCCACAGCATCTAGATTATTTTTTCCTTTCTCACAGTTTGTCTTAATCTTGTTTTTTTTTTTCCTGCATTTATTCATTCAACATATCCTAACTAGACAATACTGCAGTGTGAAAACTGTGGAAGAAATAATGACATTAAGCCATGTGGATTCCTAAATTCTCTGAGATTCATTTCAGAGTCTTGTAAACAGCCTGTTGCACCCAGTGATGACCTGAAAAAACAAATCTTGATCAAGGAAAGAAATTCAGTCTTATTCTTCATCTTAGCTTTTTTCTGCATCCTTTCAACACAACCTAAATGACCAGGACTGCACTTTAAAAACTGTTGCTGGAGGAGCATTTTGGACCTTTTTCTCAACCTATCAATCAAAATACGCCTAAACAAAAGTCATGATTAAGGAAAGAACTTCGGTGTTGTTATTCTTGAACTCCACTTTTTTCCTGTGTCCTTTCAAATGGTCCTAAATGGTTAGGACTACGACTGGAGGAAATAACTGCATTAATCTTGTGGTTTGGGGGCCACAAAGCCACCAGCAGCCATATGGGTTCTAGATACTCTGAGGTGCATTTTAGAGCTTTTTTCCAACCTTCTGATCCAATGATAGGATGAACACAAATTGTAAGGAAGGAAATGCAGTCTGATTTATTTATTTATTTATTTTCAAGGAAGAAACAAGTTGTATCCAAAGCTTAATGCTTAAAAATGACAACATTGCAGTTCACAACAAACTGAGAAGACAAATGGTTGTGAGAATACATAACATATCTGAGAATAGTACATGCCTCTCTATGCTTCCCCTCCCAAAAGCAGTCACCTTCCATGTATCCTCTCTGGTGTTAGACCAGGACGAAAGTGATACACAAATGGTCACAGCCATATATATTTGAAGTTGCTGCTGCCATACAAATATACAGCATGCTTCCTCACCTCTATTCCCAAAAGACAAGCATGGTTTGTGCTCTTCTCTGTCAGACTGGGACAAAACTGAAAAAAAAAAAATGCCATACAACATATTTCAACCTCTTGCTGTCAGACATATAAACATCATGCCTCCTTTACACTCCCACAAAAGATATACATCTGATGTTTAACAGGAAAGTGAAAAAATTAAAACAATACTGTTTCCAACTTGTTAGTCATAGATAGTACACTGCTCCTATCTGTACAAGTTACAGTAACCCTCTGTGCACATTTCTGGTCTGTGAGGAAAGTTAAAGAAATAATGCCCACATTTTCCCCAGCCCACCACAAGTTAGAGTGACTTGTGTACACCTCTGAGGTTTGGGATGAAAATTAAAGAAATAAGGGCATTGCCCCTAGCTCCCCAACAATGACCTGTATGTACACCTCTGAGAAGGGCTGGTTTTATACTTGGTAGGGTTCAGGATAGGGGCCACTACTTAGTATGTGTCAAAATCCAGTTATACAGCCTTATTTTTAATTTCTCCAAGTATTTTGGGTTTCTAATACCATGATGGAAATGGACCCCATTCCTAAGTCAAAGTACAATTAAAGTTCATGAAATTAGTACTGTTTCAATATTTGATGTCAGCCAGAAGTGCTCTTCACAGCACCCACAATGTGTTTAGTAATGACTCCTTCTGTAATTCATATGTGCACTGAACACAGAAGGCGTTATAAGAGATCTGGGAACACAGGTTGACAGCAACCTCTCTTTTGACCATCACATTGCCACTGTAGTCAGAAAGTCCTTCTATGTGGCACATCTCATTACTAAGGGTTTTGCATCCAGGAAGAAAGAGGTCATTGCTTCCCTCTACTCTTCCCTCGTTAGGCTATTCATTGAGTACAATGCCTCATTTGGCATGTACCTCACTAAACACCTGCAACAACTGGAGAGGCCACAAAAGTACCTCACAAAGAGGATCCTAGGCCTTAAACATTTGTCCTATAGGGACAAACTAAAAAAACTCCAACTATTGTCTGTCTCATATCACCTACTTAGAGGCAATCTCTGCTTGACTTACAAAGCCATGTTTGACCCAGCTCTGTTAGAAATGCTACATCTGAAGAAATCCCAATCCCTCCACACCACACACTCCAGAGACCTGAACCTCATTACCACAATCAGCAGAACATGCTGGAGGGACAGGATTATAACCCAGAGATTGCCCATGCTATGGAACAGACTTCCCATACATGTCAGGCAGAGCACCTCACTGACCCTCTTCAAGAGAAATTTTGATGAGTGGATGGGTAATAGAAAATTCACCCCAGGGATCACTCCAGTGGCTTTACTCGACAGAGGGACTGTGAACTAAGGTCGGGTGGCACAATGCCAGGGTAATCCTATGGGTTAGACTTGACTCCAGGGCCATTAGCCTAGTACACACCCATGAACCTATATGGAGTTACATGTATTGGTAACATATCTAAAGACAATTGTAGATTATTTTTTTATAAGACCTGTTGCTCCTACCACTATTGGAACTGAGTGGGTATCCTTCTTACACATTGTTCTCATTTCTGCCTGCAAATCCTGATATTTTATGACTTTGTGTCTCTCTGTACACAAGACACTGTAGTCACTGGATGTAGCAATTTCAGTGATCAATGCTACTTTTGTCTTCTTTTCATGGACTATTGTATCTGGTTTTCTCACATCTATCTTTTGAACTGTTGGTAATGGGTGATCCCATGTGATGTCTACTTTATAATTTTCTATGATTTTAACCAGAAGTTAGGTACTGCATCAGGGCCTGGTGTTTTCTAATTAAAGGCTTTGTTTCAGTCTCTCTGGCTGTTACTTCACCCCATTTCATATCCTGTACCTTTAAACCTCTTATTCTTTCTTTTACTTATTTTGTCCATTTAGCATGTTTGTTATGTTCCACAGGATCTTCATAAGTGCTTCTCCAAAATATCAGAAAAGACAAAAAACAAAAAATCCGTGTAACAGCAAGGCAGGCACACAGCATTAAAAGCTCCAAAAAATGGTATAGTTATTTATTGAACGTGAACGCTTTCACAATAAACAGCATTGCTTCATCAGACAAAAAAATGCAGCACTGAATCTTCATATATATATATATAATCAAGCTAAAAGCAACAAAGGCAATACTTGACAAAACTCCCTCCAAAACACTCCCTTGTTAAAAATTTTCCTGCTCACTTAAAAATTAAGGCAACAGCACTCTGTATTATGTTGCATTGTAGGGCATATAATTTCATCTTCCTAGATTTCAAAACAGGTCTCATGGGGATAGAATCATTTAATCCATACCACCAATGTGCCCCAAGTCTCAGTATCCACTGTAACTCGCCACTTTCTGTCCTGGTAATAAAATCCCCCATTCTATCGCTCTCAACCAAAGCATGCAGAACTTGAAAAAGAAAAACATGGTCAGTTCCTGCTTGCAAGGTATGCTTTATACTGTTTTTGGAGCTTTTACTGCTGTGTGCCTGCCTTGCTGTTACACAGATTTTTTTTTTGTCTTTTCTGAAGTTCTCCGTGGACTTGTCACTGGGTTGGGGACAGTTTTGCTTGTATTGCTTCACCAAAATACATCTATTTCTCTTTTTTTTGTTGGTCTTTCAATTCCTTTTACCTTGTTTCCCAATTCTGTATAAAACTTTTTGGGATCATTAAAAAATTGCTTCTTTTGTACTTTTCCTTTATATTTATCTGTGCATCTTTTAAGTTTTTCCACCTGTGCTGAGATTTGTAGTTTATTTGTGATAGTGCATGATAGAGCCTGATCTGCTCTAATACTGTGCCTAGCTTTTATCACATCTATCTTTCGAAGTATTATTGTTGATCTGTTCCCTCTTCTATACTCTTCTGACACTGACACTTCTTGTCTTAATTGCTTTATAGTTTTCTCTATTCAATACCTCCATGATGGAAATTGAATTCTCCCCTTCCTTTCCCTCACCAACCTGTGTTATTGTGGTAGAACTTTATCAGTTATTAATTTAGCTGCACAGTAATATATCCTGTTTACTTCTGCTATATCGCATGGATCTCTATGGACAGCCCTAATTACTGTGTTCATTTGTTTTATCAGACTTCTGACTTTTTTGGTTTTATTGACCTTCTGCAGCCTATTTTTTTCATTGATCTTAATATGTCTATCTATCGCCTTGAAATCAAGCAACTCTTCTCTTAGTTCATTTTCTTATAAACTGAGGGCACATTTTTGTTCTCCATTTCCTGTGGGCATTCTACAGAAAGTTCTATAGCATCTTCCTTTGGCACCTTCTCTTCAATTTCATCCTGTGCCATCCATTGCTCTGTCATATGGGAACTCACTGGCCTATCACTCCTCAGCATTGACTGTGATAGAGTTTTCACAGTTACCTGTTCCTTCCCTTGTTGTCAAGATTCAAGTGAACATTTATACTGGTTTCATGTGGAAGGCTCCAAAATATTATCATATGGCACCTGACCAATTGCTTCCCATTCCACTGGTTTCTCCTTAATTTGGATGTCCATTGCTCTATCCTGTTGTGGTGTTTTCTGAATTAGATGTTCTACAGTGAGTCCTTCACTTTGCAGGTACTCTATAACTTCAGTTTCTGTTTCTTTAACTTCTCCGTTATTAATCTCCTTTTCTACTTTTCATCTTTGTCTTCTTACTTTTTCTATTTTTAGAGTATGGATGTCACTATTTTCCCAGAATCTCTGAAGGTCTAGATGTTCTGCAGTGCATTCAGTGCCATATTTTTTGAAAAAATGGTTTAAACTGGGCAACTCACAAGAGGGTAAGTTACTTTCATCCAGACAGTCCCCACTTTCAGAAGGCAGTTATATTAACTTCTGTGTACAATTCAGACATTTAACTGTGATAGAAAAGGATATCCATGTAATGTAGTTCTCCTTTGCTCCACACAATTCTGCAAATGCACACTAGTCTTGCAAACCCGGATATTGGTCTTTAAAATTAGCAAACAACAAAAAGGTCAGTTACTTTCTAAAGGCAAATCCAAATGCTCACTAGTCCTACAAAGCTAGATAGTGACTGTTTAAAATCAGAAAACAAAAGTATCAATTACTTTATACAAACAACTTATTGAAACTTATTTTAAACACCCTACAGGGTGTGCTGTAGTAAATTCCACCGCTGCCCCTTAGTCACTTATGTCATCCACTTCTTTTACATATGGATGGTATAATGTCCATCAGGGGGCTGCCTCTCCCCTGAACCACCCAACACAGGTCTGCAAAGCTCTTAAAATGTGATAATATCAGTTGATTTTATATATACAGTGGGGGATGCATGGGGCATCTTTTGTTGTCAGTCATTCAAAGCCACACCCAAATGGGTTTGGCATAATGGTTAAGGTCTTTACCTCATAGACACAAGGTACAGAGTTTGATTCTGACCTCGGGATGTTGGCTAGGCTTAAAGTGGTCCATCAGGGCAATTAGTCTAGTATTCACATATGAACATATGGGGCAAGCATGGCAAAACTGGCATAGGTGTTTCAAGTAAGTTACACTGACAGCTCCCACCCCAACTAGCAGTTATAGCTATTCCTGCATGCAATTCAGATGTCTGTGATAAAAAATGACAACCATGAACTGTGTATCAGCTCTTTTCAGCAAAACAGTAGCCACACATCAAAGTATTCCAAGATTTTTTGCACAAATTACTTTAAATCTGCAAATGTACATAAGTTCCACAATGCCAGACAGTGACTGTTTAAACTGAGGAAAAACAGCAAGAGAGTCAGTTACTTTCTATACCCAGTGCTCACTCCCACCCAAATGATGGTTGTATATTGTATTTCAACTTTGTTCCATGGAAACAGTAACCACGCATTAATGTATTCCAAGTGCTTTTAAACAATTCACATTAATCATGTAAAGTCTAAATAATGAACAAAACACATCCTGTAGTCATATTCCCCACACACAGGCCAGCATTTTGTTGTTACTCAAATTAATTTAGTCATTAGAGCAACAGGTTTTGCATCAACAAACATTTTTTTATGAAAAAGAAGCACATAATTCGTATTCCTGGCATTTATGACTTACTGTAATCCTCAGTGGTTTACTAGGAAAAAAAACATGAGGGAAATATTCCTTAACGTCTGAGTCCAAGAAATACGGACAAAGTAAAAAACAATGGAGGGTTAAAGGCCCAAAATCAGAGACAGATTTTAAATATTTTTCATATTTACCTAGAAAGTTGCTAGAATAATATGTTTTACATTAGGATGTATTTTCTGACAGATATGAAATCAGAAACTTAATATCTGTCTCTGCTTAGTAACTTTTGTCCTCAATGAATTTCCAGAATCCACAAATTATATGTTGGATAGGCCAAATGTATAATGCAAAAATCCAGATAGTTTCTCTTCATGTCAGTCTCACTTTATTTTGATGGTCACATCTGATGGACTTTCTCCTTAGGGCACATCTCTCTCTCACTTCCCTGATAGGTGCACTTTCCTATTATATATTTTTTATATTTGACTATAAAATATAATATATGAAAACATAAATAAATAAATATCTGAAAAGTGTTCCTACAAGAGAAGCAAGAGAAGCCCCCAGGCATCCGCCTAGTTGGTCTATGCCCCTGGCCGGCCATATCCCTAAGTACAAAATCTATAACTTCTTGTTGCTGAAACGTGGACAATATCTCACCTATTTTAACTGAAGGACATGCTGGGGAGACTTAACTTTCTCTGCAAATGTGCTCACTTCAGAGACTTCAGTTTCTCTCCAAGGCTTCAGAACATTTTTTTCATGGTTGTCTCATTCTATAATTTAATCTTCTTACTTTTTCTGTAACTTCAAAAGGTTTTTATCACTTTGCAAGAGACTTATTTTTGGCAGTGGATACTAACACTAGTACTTTGTCTCCTGGTCCTCTGAGATGAGCATTTTTATTATATACTTTCTGTTATATACTGAGCTTTTTTAGCATTTTAAAGGGGACGTCTTCCTCCTCTCATGATTTTGTTATGTTCAGAAGCCTCAAGGATGCTTGCCATATAGCAGTTTTAATGGCATGGACTCATTTGAGGCTTGAGACCCTTCCATTACAGCAAATATATAGTAGTAGTTTATCCCAATGTCTCCTGTCCTTTTCTTTTACCTTCTTGAATATGGACTTTCAGGCTTTATTAAACTGCTCAAAATGTTGAACAAGTCACAATGTTGAATCAGCTGAACGAATTCAGCAGATTCAAAATTGTTGCCGAACAGATCATGTGTTGTTCGTATAGTAGCTCAGGTAAAGGAAACTCCTATACCTAACATCACGTTTTTGCAGGGGAGCAAGCCCCCCTGCACCCCCCACAACCCCCTGCTAACTATATATTCCACCTCTGAGATTGCACTACAGTGAGGAAAGGGATGAATTTCCTAAACTGCACTGTATTGCAATGTCTGTACGATTCTTGAGTTTATATTAGCAAATACACAGTGCATTCACTAATATAAACTTTCGAACACTGAGATGTTCAGCCAGATGGAAATTTGAACATCTGTGTTTTGAGTTTTCCATCTGCGGGCATCTCACCTCAACATTCTGATGTTAAACCACATATTTATATGTACTGTATGTATATATATATATATATATATATATATATATATATATATATATATATATAAAATATGATTTAAGTTTTTACTGAATCTCACTTTATTAAACTACAAATCACTGAAACAGATAACAGATTTAATTAAAACTTTGTTTGAGTCAATATACTTTACTTAATTACACTAACTGCATAGTTTCCCACTGCATCAGCTTACTCATATGCGCTAACCCTAATCTTAATCCTATTCTGCCCCTAACCCCAACCCTACCCATTATGTTACTAAAAATTGTTTCCACTACAATACCACTAAACAAGACACTCAGTACACTCACAGCACCAAATATGCACAACACAAAATCTATCTTCTTCTCTATGCCTTACTCTAACCCTAACCTGCAAGCACTCGCACACTCACGCTCAACCTCACTGGGTCAATATCACATCACTGAATGCACTAAACATCGAACACCTCTTCGTTGAACCCTATCTTTTGAAGTCTTCATCCATCGAACGGTCATTTCAGTGAACGTTTTCCCACGGTAAGTAACCAGTATGCCATTATCGGGAATATGCCCTTTTCCCCACTGTAGTGCATTCTCGGAGTTGATATATTTAGTTTGGGGATGTGTAAAGGGGTGCAGCCCCCCCACCAGCGTGGGTTTTAAATAATGCTGTTTTTGTTGCGGTCAGTAGATTGGTCTGCTTGCTACTTATCATGGGAAAAAGTTTCACTGAAACTGTTCAACAGATGAAGACTTTGACAAATAGGGTTCAATGAAGAGGTGTTCGACATTTAGTGCATTCAATGATTTGATATAGACCCCCTCCACTTACTGCTAGTACATGTACATTTCTTCACTGAAATCAATGCTTGACATCTCTTTCAATAATTCCTTCACTACATGTATTTATACACACACACACACTCAGGGATGCATGCAGACATGCACACACATATGCACACTATGACATGCATTCAGAACTTGATTAGTACAATGCTTCAGGCAAAACTGCACAGTGAGCAACTATGTGCTGAATGGTGCTGGTTCTGAGATACAGGTAGCACTGACACACAGTCGGGTGAAAATCTGTGATCAGCATCATATGTTAATGACTGAATAATATAACATGGAAATGAGTAATCTGGTATATGGTAATGAGCCCAGATACCAATAAAAATAAAAGTAAGTAACATGGAAAAGCAATTCAGACAATAATAAAAACTGAGCTAGGATCCATGCTCACCAGCAACTTATGTATATACAATATCTTGGTGAATGAAAACAGAGACTATGCTAAGATGATAGAAGCAACAGCCATATTAGCTAAACAGTAAATGTTAGAGATTTTTGTCATAGTTACTGTCTGCAATGGTGCACATCATCACTACTCATCGCAAAATGATCTGACTGCACCTAACATATCATTACCTCTATGGCAGGGACATAGTCAAGCATTCATTATTGTGTGAACATAAACATCATATGGGAGCCTAGGGACATTTGTTGCCCTCACATGAAAGCCAGTATGAAGCGCAGAATATGATCCCTGTTTACACTATGCAGGAGCCTTCCACTGGCCATCAGGGGAGACAGTGGGTATATCACAGGCATCTGCCTCGTGAATATGTAACCAGTTCTGAAATGTCATGTGGCAGCATGTGGAGGAGCATATGTGGTTCTTACAGTCTGCAGAGGAACAAAACTGTACTGTGCAGACATTCTACAACATTGCCCGTTTATCTGCAGTCCAAGGACTCCTTGATTGCACCATCATCAAGGCCACATCTGGTTCACATGGATGCCAGTGCATCATCCAGAAGAGTTGTCGCTCCATCAACTGACAGGTGATGTGTAAAGCACAGGACATGACATACAGTGTATCTTTGTACTTTTTAGGCATTTCCCTTGATTCCAACATCTGACACGTCTGACCTATGCCATCAATTTGTGTGAGGTGACTTCCCAGAAGGACATCTTTTTGGCAATGCCTGATATCCCTTGGAGTCATGGTTCCTGACACTGATACACAACCCACAGAGCATGGCTGAAATGCAGAACAACACTGCACTATCGCATAGCTGCAACATCATCAAATGAGTGTTCAGAATGATTAAGGCCAGCTTCTGCGGCTTAGATTCCTCTGATGGCATTCTGCAGTATGCTCCAGAGGCCTGCTCTCTGTGCAGTTCTGAACAATGTGTGATATACTCAGATAGTTACAGCAGGGGAATGCAATCAGTGGGCTGGACATCAAGAGCCAGCTGTGGAGCAGGTGAGGTGCCATTAAGGAAACACTATAGGAACCAGCTGCAGGGGAAGACCATGCAAGGTAGAGATAAGTGCAGTACACCATGGCATTGGGAAAGTTGTGACAACTGGTCCACAATTATAGTCCAGATTAGGCTCCATGAAGATTAAAACTGATGCATGTAATACCTCACTCAGGTATGCTGTACAGTGCATTGATTAACCATGCCATGCATCACATATTATCTACCCATGTAACACAGGAGTGAGGGCAGGACACAGTTGTCATCATGTGCACAGATCAGGAGGGGCACAGTGACACAGGTAAGGAATGTGCACATCAATGGAAAAGGAAGACCAAGGATGTGGAAGGGACCTCACATTACCATGGGTGAGGGCTAGGTTCCTAAAATGAAAAAATACTCTCATTGTCAGGATGCCAGCAAGAGCTCAAAGCATCCTCTTGGCTGCTTGGATGATAGCCCCTCATATGATCAGCAGGCAAGGGGACAAAATGATACAATAAAAAAAATAAACAGAATAATATGGAAGGGAATATGTACTAAGGCTGAGGAATTGGATGAAACTGGGTTTATTGTGCTGGGAAGATATAGTGTTTGTTAAGTGGGAGTATGTGTCCAGATAAAGAGAGTAAGCGCTCAGTATGGTTAACACAGAACATAGTTCCTGCAGATATTGTTGCGGTGTATGTATGTGTCTGTAATGTGTTTTGGGATCCCAGGTGAGAACAATGCAGATTGTGAGTGTCCTCAGTCACATGTGTATCATTCCCTCTAAGGAATTGTGCTGTCACCAACACAGACTGGCAACAATGAAAGCAAACCATGAAAATGAATCTGCCTGGTCATGCCATGTGCCTGACTACCGCATAGACTGTGTCTGCATGGGTGGCAATACCAGGCTCACCACCAGTGGGTGGTGTAGAGGAGGTAGCACTAGGTGACCCTAACCTACCTACCCTGTGAGACGTCCCAACTGTGGTGGCAGATGAGCAGTGACCACAGAAAGCAAATTTGCTTTCATTTATGAAGGCAGACAGCCCTGTGGAGGCAGTGGAGTTACCTAAATGCCTGTCCAACATACCATTCAGTTGGTTGAAACCCACACATAAGTCTTTATGCAAGCCATGCAGTACAACTATCATCTGTGCTGTGTTGGTGGTGGCATCAATCAGTGCCTCAGTGATTGTCCTGCACACACATTGTATAAATGCCCATTGCGACTTGAACTTCAGTCAATGAGCAGGAACCGTTGCACTGATAGCCACTGGCTGCCACCCCTGACCCCTGTCTCCATTCTCTTTGATGGCATCATTGTCCACTACAGGTGCATGGGTAGGGGACAAAGGTGTTCCTGGTGTAGGGATCCCAGGCATGTCCTGTCCTTCTCCAGGCTCTGGAGACATAAGGGAGTTTAGTTTCCACAGGCAACAGAGCTGTGTTACTGGACATGCGTGGTATTGTGCCTGCCATAGTTACTGTTGATGAAAGTGGCACCATGCCATCAGACTGTGCTAGCATCAGGCCACCACCATTGTCCATGTCTGATGCAGCACTGACATCAGATATGCCTATTTCCATAGTGGGAGACTCAATGACCAGAGAATCTGTGAAAGATGACTGATAAAACACCCATGTGTGGCTCTGGTAATATGTGACACTCCCACTTCCTAGTGCTGCAACAACAGTGGAGAAAAAGTTATGCACAAAATGTAAACAAACATAGCTTGTGTGGTATACCTTCATGTCTGTGTCTGTAGAAAAGAGGTTGTGGTGTTCAGCATTCCTGAGCTCATAAATTTGGCATGACTGAAAACATAAAAGTAAAACCAACAGAAGAGACCACCAGGCTTAGATTCGTAATCCAAAATTTTTATTCCACACAGAGCAGAAAGTTAGCACTTTTGTGAACAAAACCCTTCATCAGACTAACAGCGCTAACTTTCTGCTCTGTGTGGAATAAAAATTTTGGATTACAAATCTAAGCCTGGTGGTCTACACTCTTGGTTTTACTTTTACTTTTATTGTTTTTGCTGCAGTGGACCTTTAACTCCTGGTGGGTCGCTTTGTTGGATTTTTGATGACTGAAAACATGTTACTGTCAGAAGAAAATATCAACCTGGAGAATAGTCAACCAAGACACATGATGACACATCCAGTGCAGTACCCACATTTAGGCCTCTGCCAGGTATCAGGGTCTTTTTATTCTCCACAGACAGACTGACATGAGCAATTCCTCTGGTCCAGTGAGGTTGCTCTATGACAGTAGACCCTTGCCTGTGGCTATTAGGTTCATAGGTTTCATAGGTTAGTAATAGGCTAACTACCCTTGTGGGCTACTTTAAGCCTAGCCAGTTACCCCCTGTGAAAATCAAACCCTGCACCTTGTGTTTGTAAGGTAAACACCTTAACCATTATGCTAACCTCCCACCTCTAAAATAAACAGCCTCTGCAAGGCTCAAACCCAGGACCCTGCACACCATAGACAAAGTGATTTACCACTAAACCATGCCAGCTATACATTCTATGCAGTGGTGTAGACCTTTGTGCAGGCATGCAGGATCATATTGATGATCATGCAATGGACCTGATGGGCTGCCATTTTGTGGCCACTGAGTCCATTAATATCCATCCCAAGCTCACACCAATCATGCTTTCAGAATGTCTAGTCAGTCTAGTCCATGCTGAGGATCCGCATCCATACTCAAAGAGGAATTGTCATAGCACATCAGTCTGTGTCTGAGAAAACTCCTTGAGGTGCTTCTCCTCTTTAAGCATCATGTATTTATCTGTAAATGTAGACAAGTACCTGTGAGCAGTGAGCACCCACAATATATATACAACACCATCTGTAACAGTTACAGTATGTAGCCATGTGGCGGCTGCAGCACTGTAAGGTGCTACACTTACCATACTCCATTATCATAGTACACATCCCTATAGTGGTCAAGTAAGGCAGCATTGGGACGCACCCACCTGTCCCTTACGAGGCACAACCACTGTATGCTCCACATACTCCCACATCTCACACTGTCCACTCTGTACCATATCTGAGCCATAAATGCTGAGTTTGTAAACTGAAACACATCAGTCTCTGTCCAAGAGCCTACCAGGAGACAAAACCTACCTCACACAGCCCCTCTGCCATACATTTGGTGCACTACTACAGCCTACATCTCTGCCCTTCTTCTGCTTTACATCATTTCAAA
The DNA here is from genome assembly GCF_019279795.1 of Protopterus annectens. Classification (NCBI taxonomy): domain Eukaryota; kingdom Metazoa; phylum Chordata; order Ceratodontiformes; family Protopteridae; genus Protopterus; species Protopterus annectens. The sequence continues at coordinate 1,151,485,581 of NC_056733.1, forward strand.
CCTTACCATGCTGTCCAATCTTTTGTCTGCAGGGTGCTGTGGAGCAACCTCCCCAGTAATAAAAAATTATATAATTATCCAGCCATTTACTCAACCTGCCACTGGCCTGTATAACCTCTCCACAGAAGACATTCTGCAGTGCCACTCTATAGGACAATGCAATTATTTACTGAAAAGATCAAATACAACCCACCCTGTGCTCCTCATCACCCTGTCAACAGGTTGTTGTGGAGTTAACCCTTCAACAAGAAAAAAATCATACAGTTATCCAGTCACTCTCCCTATTTACTAATAGCCAGTGTGCCTTTACCACAGTAAATGTAGGACAGTTCTGCACTTTGTAAAACAATAAAAGTATTTAATTTGAATCCACTTTGTATTTTAAATAAAAATAGATAGTACTGTGAGCACCATGATGCTAGTGTCTGTTTATATCCTGCAGTTTCAGGGCTCATAGAACAGAAATTATGCTAACTGGGACATTTAGGGGAAATTACTCTGAAATGCACATTTAACACAATGCATACCAGCCCTGAACTGTGCACTGAGGCACCATCATGACCTTCTCTCCAAAATGAGAAGAAGACATTAGGAAGAATAAACAAGTGTTTTACAGTTGTAGTAACTGGTGGCTGCTTAGACATAGATATTCTTGTTGGGCAATATTCCGTAATTGACGTTCATGGACATTTTTCTATTTGTCTGCTTTTTAGCACCTGGTGAGAAAGAGAACATGTTAATATGCCACAGGAGAAAAATCTTGTCTGTCCAGACACTGAGATACATATATGGAATTGATGTTACACTCACATATCTGTTGGTCACCTGCTTCACTGTCCATGTCTGATTTGCTGATAATTATTACCCCCCATTGCTTATATATTTGCTTTGCTTCAAGTGTCACATATCTTGCAGTGCAACCTACCAAAAGGGATTTCTAACAGGGCCATGTTGACGCAGACTTGGCTGACAGTACATGGGCCATCACCATCTTGTGTGTCATCATCTGCTTTCAGCATGATTGGCTAGCAGCACTGACTGCCACATCCATATCCATCGACTCTGCAGTTACTACAGAATGGCCTTGCTGTATTTTTAAATAGGCCAATTTTCGGCCCCTGGCTTTATCAGTTAAACCTGGCATACAATGGATACGCACCTAATAGGCAATTGGGAAACACTTTATGGTGGCTGTCTTAACACCAGTTTCAGTGACCCATGTATATTTATTTAGGAATTCTATGGCAGCTATGAAGAATGATGTAGTTTTTTTTCAGACTTCCTTAATTTAGTCATTGAAAATCGGTCAACCCTGGATCCTCATCAATTTGGCTTTATCAAAGGAAGGTCCTGGCTCTTTAACCTCATTAATTTCTTTAAAAAGGTAACTGAAGCAGTGGATAGTGGTTATGCAGTGCATACAGCCATATCTAGACCTGGCCAAGGCCTTTGACACTATTCCCCATGTAGCATTATTGATGCACTTGTAAATCTGAATATAAATCCTTATATTGTGTGATAGATAGCTAACTGCTTGTCTAGCAGAACCCATGTAGTTAGAGTGGCAGGCGTCACTTCTGAAAGCAAAACAGGAACCAGAGGTGTATCACAGGACTTGGTTTTGGGCCCTTTCCTGTTTGGCATATATTTTCTCAGACCTTCATGCTAGTACTTTTGGCCTATGGTTAACTAAGTTGACTGTAAACTGGGTGTTGTTACTTGATCTTCAATTGAATCACAATTGCTCCATCACAGCAGCTTAGACAATGTTAACAATTAGTGCAATAACAGTATTCTCGAATAAAATGTAGAAAAATGTAGCATAGTTCATTTTGGTAAACAAAACAGTTTATCTTACCATGTAGGAGATGCACCCTTCCAGTTGGGTACTGTTGTAAGGGATCTGGGTACTCTTGGTGATAACTCTTTATCATTTGACCATCATGTCTCCACAGTAGCTTGGAAAGCGTTTTATCTGACCTATCAAAATTCAAAAGGAATCTCCACTAGATCTAAAGAAGTCTTAAATCCCCATTACTCATATCTTATCAGACTCATCTTTTGGCATATATTTATCTAAACATATCACACAAATTAGGAGACCCCAGAAATTAACAACTAAAAGTTCAGTGGCCTCAAAAATCTTAGTTTCAGGAGACACTGGCAGCCCTTTATCTGTACTCAGTCTCTTACAGACTCCTCTGTGGAGATCTACATCTAGCCTTTCATGCCATGAAAGATCCATTCCCTATTTGTTCTCATATTCCTTCACAGAAATAACAGTACATCAAATACTTGGTTAAAAGAACTACACCTTCATCAACAGATAAATAAGACACATCGGTGTGACAGATTCATATCCCAAAGTATCCCTCACGTCTGGAACAAACTTCCACTACATGTCAATCAGAGTAACACCCTTGCCACCTTCAAGGTAAACCTAGATAATTGGATAGGCAACCTCAAATTCTGTCTCAGTCTATATTATCTTGTCCTCCTTGAAGCTGGAGGAAAAATTTGAATAGGGCTTTTATGCTAGGCCTAAAGTGGCCTGCAGACCAGTTGCTTAGTACTTATCTATGAACCTATAAACCTAATCCAGGGTAAAATGTGATAAGCTGTGTCTTCCACCTGTTCCTAAACCCCTCCAATTTAGGCACTACATGCTTGGGGAGTTGAGCGGCTCAGCTTCACAACCCCTTGCAAGCACTTTTTGCACCTCATAGTCTGTGCCAATGTCCTACAGGAGACTGGTTGGATGACATGGAATCATGGCCCCTGTGGTGCACATACTTCTGTAGTACATTTGTATCAGGCCTCTGTGTAATGTTCTGTTTGCCACTGCATACTTAACAGCATTTTAATCCTCATGGGCCTGTTCTGCCACCCACTGCAGCACACATTACTGATAAAAACTTTGCTTTCGATTTTCACTTTATCATGGTGTTCTTCATTTCATAATTATCCTTTGTTGTTTTGTTTCTGTCTGTTTATATTCATATTTTATATTACAGTGTCCTCTGTGGCAGTGAATGAGCTGTAGCAACAACCACTGCATCATGCACCTGCCTTGCATTCAGCTGCTGCATCCCCTGCAGTCTGGAAGCCCTCTTGTCTGCAGACTGATGTAGGTTATCTAGCAGGGGGGCAACCTGGAGGGATTCCTGGTGGCCTCTGGTAGTCTGTCTGTGATGAGGGGAGTGAAGGTTCCCCATCTGAGGGTATCACTGAAGAGGTCTGGTATGTGACACTGCAGCAGATGGAAGGCCTGGTGACAACTTTGGTGGACTAGAGGCTGGACATCTACATTGGCAGTCTGGAGTGCTTCCTCTTGTGATTGCTAGAGTCACACAGCTGCCTGGTCAAGGTCAGTAGGCCAACAAAGTCCAGATCCAGCCATGAGGGCAGTCACAGAGGTGACTAACATCATGTTGGATGCAGTACTTTACAGCATGGCAATGTCCCCACACTATCCCATATTATGGTGCTCCCTCTCCAGTGTTTCATTCCCCTCCCTAATTTATAATTAGGTCCTCCCACTGTCACTCTGGGTCTCTCCTTTGTGCTCTCTTTCTTTGTCTTTTGTAATACTTTTTATGTCCATACTGCCATCCCAATCCCCATTTTCCTATCCTCACCATTCCATGCTACCCTGCTCTACCTGTCCTGCAAACATAATAAAATTGGTACTTGTTCCTGGGTAACAAATCCAGAGTTAGCCTTTCAGAATTGTTTGCTGTTCTTAGGGAAGGTGGGTCTGGGTTGCCAGAGTTGACTGCTTACGGTAAAGCTGTGGTTCGTTGGCAGTATTTCTGGGCTAGAAAATGCTCTAAACTGATTTAGTTCACTGTAGAGTTTCAGAACATTACAGCTCCAGTTTGTAGAGGATGATGCCTCCTTTCTACATAGTTTGGTGTGAAAATATGTGGTCGAAACACATTATTTGACAGAATGCTTTAAGCAGTGCAACCTAGAAATGCTTTTGTGGAGCACATAAAGGAGATAGTTATTTTTCATTAGTAATTGCTGCTGTTGTGATGTCTAAGTGTGTGCCAGTAGGGATATGCTTCTTTCTAGATATTTTTCCCTGTCTTAGAATTGCCGCGACAATGAAGTTGGTATATATTATTTGTTTGGGGGAGCTGCAGGGGGGTTTGCCTCCCTGCAGAACCACTTGATGTTAATGTTTACACAAGCTCACAAATTCAACAGTACTCCTTGTCAATGAGTGTATTTTCAATTTTCTTTTCTTACACGTTATATTTAGAGTAAATATTTTCAAACAAATGTGTTGTTGAACAGTTGTGTTTAGATCAAAATCTTTAGATGAATTGTATGTCACACAAGTGTGTAGTCAACCAATTTAATTTAGCTGACAGCTGATTAGTCATCTTCATATGATCAACTAAGCAGCTGGTCAGCAGATATCCAAACTCACACAATTCCCAGGGTTGGGAAATATGCCCTTATCCAGTATTTGTGCAATCTCAGAGTTAATATATTTATAAAAAAATTATATTTTTATTTTTGTTTTAAGTTTTAAATTTTCCATGTGCTGAGGCTGTTGCTTGGTGCATGTACTGATGTGTTGATGTTGGCATTTTAGACGTCGTGGGTCAACATTAGGTGTCTTTGACCTTTAGTATTACACACACACACACACACACACACACACACACACACATATATATATATATATATATATATATATATATATATATATTAGATATAGATACATATAGCTATATCAACAGATATGGAAGTAGTACTAAAGGTCAGAGACACCTAACGTTGACCCAAAATGTGTAAAATGCCAACATCGACACATCAGTACATGTGACAAGAAATATATATATATATATATATATATATATATATATATATATGTATATAAACACATGCATGGGTCAACTACAGATGATCGAACTTTTAAAACATTGACTTTCATATGGCCGAGACCATATGATCGAGGTTTCAAAAGTTCAAACACCTTAAAAAAAATAAAACAAAACAAAAAAAATATCCTGGGCATTTTAGCAGGGGAACAAGACCCCCCTGCACCCCCACCCCCCCTGCTATTTAAATATACCAACTCTGAGATCGCACTACAGCGAGGGAAAGAGAAATTTTTCCCATTTCGCGCTGTATGGAGATCTCAGTTCAGAATTTTCGAAGTTTTAAAACTTTGATCATATTGTCTCAGCCATATGAAATTCAATGTTTTAAAATTTTGAACATCTGTAGGGGACCCATATACGTGTGTGTGTGTGTGTGTGTGTGTGTGTGTGTGTGTGTGTGTGTGTGTGTGTGTGTGTGTGTGTGTGTGTGTGTGTGTGTCATCAGCCATTCATACTACCACACACATTCTGCACAGTCAGTTGAAAAAGATTCAAACACACACTACACGCTATCACCACAGATCACAGAATATCAAACACACACATACACACACACACACACACACACACACACACACACACACACACACACACACACACACACACACTCACATAAATCTGTACATAGAGTTAAATAAACACACCAGAGAACACAAAACAAAATCCCTGCCATCTCTTTTTTTACAGAGTCCAACCCCCCTGTACCATCATGTGAAGGAAGGGTTCCAGCACTCACTATTTTATATAGACCTACTCCAAGATCATACAAAGGATGGGAAAGGACATACTGCCAGTCCCAGGTGTATAGTGATCTTGCATAAGTCACAGCTGGCAGTCAGCTCTGTAAGTTCAACATAATGTTTACTAATTGCTCAGTCTAACTTATCATCTGAAAAAGTTTGACCAGCTGTGTTGTCAGTCCACTGACTGTAGTATATGTGTGTGCGTGTGTATGTATAGGACTATACGGTCAAATAAACAGTTTAACCAAAGGTTATTCCAAACTGAACTTAGCTCTTGTGATTGGTCTCCCCTAAAAATCCTCCCACTTGAAGAGGCTGTTATACACTTTAACTCTACCTTCTTAAATATCCTTGACCAACATGCACCAAAACGTACTATCAGAACTAGGTCTAAACCAGCCCCATGGCTCTCTAAAGACACCAGGAAAAAAATGTTACTCAGAAATAAAGCCTGGACTAGGTGGAGAACTACAAAAAACCTAACAGATCAACAAACATTTAGACAAATGAGAAATATGACAAAAAAAGCTATACTTTCAGACAAAAAAAACTTCTACTGTAAAATGCAGCAAACTAACCTAAACAACCCCCAGAAATTCTGGGCAAGTATCAATAGTCTGTTATACCCCGGTCACTGCAGTACACCAACCCCAACTGGTGCTAATCAGGAAACTCCCAACCAAACTGCTAATGCGTTTAATACCTTCTTTACCGAAGCCATCCAATCTCTAGCCAGCCACCTCACCCCTGACAGCTCCAGCCTTCCTAACCTCATCTCCAGCTCTCTTCCTACTTTCCTATTACAACCCATCTCCACTAATTTCATCCACAAACTCGTTCTAAAACTTAAGCCTTGTACTCCTTCTGCTGACCAGATTCCAGCACAATATCTGCAAAAAGCTGCCAAAGCAGTAGCTTATCCAATATCAATCCTAATAAACAGAACCATTAACGAGGGAACCATCCCAGTCATCTGGAAAATCTCACACATTATCCCCCTACATAAAGGAGGCAAATCAAATGAATACTCTAACTACCGACCTATAGCCCTACTATCCCCCTTTGCAAAAATAATGGAAAAATGTATTCATCATCAACTTCTAGACCACTTACTAAAACATAACCTACTTGCACATACCATAGTACCACTACAGCCCTCTTATCTTTCACTGACACTATTAACAGAAATCGCAATAATACTACTCTCTCTTCAGCCTTATTTATTGATCTATCAAAAGCTTTTGATATGGTTAACCACACATTGCTTATTAACATTCTTAAATCACTTTCTTGCGATACTCTAGCTGTACAATGGTTTAGCTCCTACCTAAGTGACAGACAGCAAGCTGTTATGTGGGAAAATAATCTATCATCCCACCTACCAGTTACACTAGGTGTTCTCCAGGGCTCTATTCTTGGTCCTTTATTATTCTCTATTTTTATTAATGATCTCTGCAAAGCTACTCCTCATGCAACCTGTATACAATATGCAGATGATTCAACAATAATCTGCACAGCCAAATCTTCATCAGAACTACAGTCCTTAACTCAGGAAATGTTTCACACAATAGAGTCTTGGTTCTTAAAACGCTGCCTCCTCCTTAATCCTAAAAAAACTAAGCTCCTGCTGTTTACCCCTACCTGGAAGCACATACCTATTGATTTCTCTGTTACTTCTAACAATGGTACCCTCATATCCCCTGACACTACCACTAAGCTTCTAGGAATTACTATAGACAACAACCTTAACTTTGACTCCCATATTAATAACACAATAAAAACAGTTAACAGAACAATGGGCTCTCTATATAGAGTCAAATCCTTCCTCACTCCAGTAGCTAGATCTGCTATTGCCCATTCTCATCTAATCTCAACACTCCTTTATGCCTCACCAATCTATACCAATCTGTCAAAACATAATTGTCTCAAACTAGCGACCTCCTATAATAACATTGCAAGATTTGCCACTGGTAATCCCTATAGAACCCATCACTGTAAGAATATGAAACAACTAGGATGGCTTGAACTACCTCATCAGCTTCAATATAGTCAACTTATCATTGCTCATAAGATCCTCTACCACCCAAATAATACCCCAATACTCTCAAATATCATCACCCCCTATAAAAATCTCACTAACTTACGATCAGCAAATAAATTGTTAATTAACATTAGTAAGTCAAACAACTTGGCAGGTGATCCTCTGTTCTCAAACTCTACTGGGAGAAACTGGAACCTTCTCCCTACTGAATTAACTTCTCTTCCTTCTCTACCCCTCTTCAAACAACAACTGAAAATACTCCTTAGAACAAAATGGCTATGCCCTTGTAACAACCCTAACTGATTAAGATTACTTTTTTTACTTTCCCTCTTTTGTCAATTTTGTACTTATTGTATATGTAATCAGAACAGTTTATCTGTAACTTCTATGATTTGACTCATTATAAATGTCATTTTCTATATATTTGTAAATAGTATTTAACTAATGTCTTCTCTATTTTTGTATTTATTATTAACCAGGGTGTCTATATCTTGTAGATGATTACTAACCAGTGTGTTGTAAATTGTATCCCAGTATTCTGTGTTTTTTCTTTGTAAACTCTTGTTTTTCAGAGGGTGTTTTTTTAATAGGGTGTTAATATCTTGTAGATGATTCAAACCAGTGTCTTGAAAATGTATCCCAGTATTTTGTATGTTTTTTCTATGTAAACTCGATTTTTATTCTACACAATTTTTTTTTACTTTTTCATCTGTTTTGTCCTGGAGCTTTTCTCCCCGGGCCTCTACTGAAAATGGACATATATCCAGTTAGACTAGCCCGGTCAACAAATGTAAAATAAGTAAAAAATAAATTATATATATATATATATATATATATATATATATATATATATATATATGTGTGTGTGTGTGTGTGTGTGTGTGTGCGCGCGTGCGCGCATGTGTGTATATAGAAGATTGGCTCAACAACTCACTTCTTCTGAATCCTAAAACACTAAACTATTACTTTTCAGCCCCAACTCTCTGCCTTCTCAAAAGAACTACCTTTAATAAACTTTTGTCTAATAAGACCAGTAAACTGCCATCTAATAAGACCAATATAAAACTGTCATCTAATAATACCAGTTTTATATTGGTCTTATTAGATGACAGTTTGTTAAAGAACTACCTTTAAAAAGCTGTCATCTAATAAGACCAATATAAAACTGTCATCTAATAATACCAGTTTTATATTGGTCTTATTAGATGACAGTTTGTTAAAGAACTACCTTTAAAAAGGTGTCATCTAATGATAAGACCAACATAAAACTGGTATCCCACACCAATCTGCTAGGTGTGATTCTAGATGGCCACCTGAAATTTGATCTCCAGCTTCAGCAAGCCATAAAGTAGGCACACCAAAAGCTAGGCTGCCTCTGTAGAGTAAAATACTACCTTACTGACCCTGCTAGGCAAAACATGGCCACTTCTTTTCTACTTCCCACCCTATTATAAACATTTCCCTATCCTACCCAATCTCATCTCCTCTGTATCAGCCATACTGAAGCAATGCTACAATAAAGTAGCCAAATTTGCAACCAGCCAACAATATAGATCACATCATTACCTCTCTCTAAAACTATTAAATTGTCTCAAACAAAATCGGTCTCTGTTGCAATCATAGTTAATTACAAGCTTCAGACTACTGCACAATCCTGAAAAATTCCCATCTCTTCACTCCATCATTCAGCCTTACACTACTGAGACCTCTACACTCCACTGACAAATCATTACTCTCCATAGCTAAGCCTAACAACAATGCAGGATACTCTCTGTATTTACACAGCATTCCTAATAGCTGGAATACCATCCCACTCTGCTTAAGAATAGTCTGTACTGCAACCTGAAAGACTTTAAATGCCAACTGAAGCAACACCTGATAGATAAATGACTCTGCACCTGTACTGCCCCCTGGTTAAATGGGTACTAATATAACTATATGAATTTATGCCATAACTCGCTGCTGCACAAAATGTAATGTACTATTATAGCAAGTATACCCTCCTCTGTCATCTCATATCCTTTATATTCTTTGTGCCTCCTCCCCTCCTTCCTTTCTTTGGTCTGCTCCGACTCTTTATTTTCTCTTCCTATGTCCTAGATTTTGAAAAAGTCTTTATAGTAACGAATATCTTTACTTAAAAAAACAGACAATCTATGCATACTGATGATATTGCACAGCATATACCTCTCTGTATTAAAAATATATTCATTTACAACCCATGTAACTGTTATTTTAATAAAAAAAAATCATTTACAACCCATGTAACTGTTATTTTAATAAAAAAAATTAATTTACAACCCATGTAACTGTTATTTTAATAAAAAGAATATTCATTAACAACCTATGTAACTGTTATTTTAATAAAAAATATTCATTTACAACCTTTGTAACTGTTACTTTAATTGAAACTGTTTGTAAGTGATGTAACCGATGCCAAGGATGTTTGAATAATGGAACTGTTTCTCGTGAGTGAATCTGGCTGCAAATAATGAAACAATACAAATGATGTCCATGATGCCTTTATAATTTAGCTTTTCTCCCCGGGACTCCATTGAAAAAGGGCAAGTCGGACTTTCCTGGTAAACAACTGCCAATAAATAAATTAGATGCATATACAGATACGTAGATATATAGATATGGATATAGATATATAAGTATTTGTATGTGTCTGTAAGTTTGGAAAATATTGGCTATCTACTCAATACATACATACGTATATCTATATATATATATATATATATATATATATATATATATATATATATATATTTATATGTGTGTGTGTGTGTGTGTGTGTATATCTTAGGAAAAGGCTGGATATCTACTCGAAGAAAGAAAACCAGACACACTATATCTATATCTATATCTATAGATCTATATCTATATATACATCTCTCTATCCCTATGTATATATATATATATATATATATATATATATATATATATATATATATATATATATAGATAGAGAGATATAGATATCGCTATAGATGTACATACTCAAGGGTGTAAAACCTATCTCTAGATGATTTGCTCACATTGACTAATATCAACAAAATGGGACATGGTACTTGCCAGGGCTAAGTGGGTTGAGGACCCAGCCTACTCCAACCTAGGGAACCATACAAATGTTGGGAGAAGTTTATATGCCTGTATTGACCAAAGTGTGCTTGTCATTAAACCCAGCAGCCCTGGGTCAATAAGCTACTGAACAGTTGCCCAGCCTGGGTTATCTGGCAAAGTTCTGTTGCACAAAAGATAGAAGTAAAACCAATCAATTTGCCAAACATGAATTAAGGATTGCTACCCTCAATAAAGGTTCACTGACAGGTTGCAGCTTGGAAGCAGATGACACAACAGTAAGGGAGAGACTGAACATCATGTGTATCCAGGAGACAAGGCAGAAGAACAGAGCAGCAATGCCTCCTGGCTTTGAATCCAGTGTCCACTACTCAGGGGAAGGACAGACTAGAAAATGGTGTGGGAATTGTGGTGAAGGAGAAGCTTCAGAATATAGTGAGGGATATCATGAGAATTAGTGATAGACTCACGGCAATCAGACTACAGTGTAAGGAGAGGACACTGTTCATAAGCTCAGCCTTTGCCCTACAACAGGGTTGTGATAGTGAGGAAAAGAGTGCATTCAAGCAGCAGCTGTAGGACCTACCAGATTAAGTAAGACAACATGAGATGCTATTGAAATGGGATACCTAAATGCTCATATCTGAACAGGTGGGGTGAGGCAACAGGATTAAAAAGAAGGAGAGGTGATTCCAGACTTCTGTTTGGCTAATTTCTTAATGGTGGCAAATGCATGGGTCAGCAAGAGAGCAATGCCACATGCAAAACTGGCTAAGTTCAGAGGCTGTGCCTAAGGTATGATAAGTGACTGTGTGTGTCAGTGGGAGTGTGTGTAAAAGTATTTAATGTAAAGGCTAGCTAAGGGTATTAACATAGGATGTCCAGCCTCTTCCTTAACATTATATCATTCACTTTCAAGCTCCATTCTAACAATGAACCTATAATAAGTGTAATAATCCTTAGTTCATGTTTGCAGGCTGATTGATCTAATGTCCAGCTTTCACTAAACAGAGCCTTAGCCCAAGCTGAGCAACTGGACATCAGTCAGCCAGTAGCCTATTGATTCTGGCCAATAGGAGTACATTGACCCCTCCCACCAATAGCATGGGTCTCAGGCATAGATCAGAGTAGGCCTAGTCCACACTTATCACTGACAAATGCCAATTCTTATTTTGGTGACATTAGTAGAGATGACTGAATTACCTAGAGCCAATTTTTAACCACTGAGTGGATAGCCCTGATACAGCATGTAGTCTGTGATTCACATTCTCCTGTCTAGAGGATACTGAACACCACAGCTGATGTTCAAAGCGGTTGATCTATACAACTCTTCCCCCTAATAGGTTCCATCTAGAGTCTGTGCTGCTAGCTACAACTCTGTTCTTGGGTAAGATTGAGATGGAAACATCCCGCGTGCTTTTGTAGGTGGGAAGAACCCCAGAGGCACAAGGGGAACATGCAGACTCAATACAGACATTCGCCAGAGGTCAGGATCGAACATTGTGCCTTGTGCATGGGAGGTGAAGACCTTAACCATTATGCCAGTTGTGCTCTACAGTCTATGTATGTTTAGATTTATAGACACAAAGGCTATTGATCTGTGAGTATCTTAAGAAGCCTAACCTTACATTCCCATGGTAGTTTTTACCCTTAGTTTGTGTACAAATAACCCAGAAGAGGGCAGAATAAGAAATATGTGCTACACTGGGGTGAATTTGCAGTTTCCTGTCCATTTTGTACAAATTAAGCTTAGAGAGAGTAAGAAAAGTTCTTCATTTTATGAAGAGTAGAAGACTGTTCCATAGAAGATGTATTCTCTGAGTTACATAATTATCCCTACAACATGTTCTATTTATGTTGCAAATGAGACTGAGATCCCCTTGAGCAGGTGTTCACACTACCACTGGACTTGCAAATGTGTACGAGATCTGACAGGATAGGGTCTGCTAAAGTTCTGTAAGTGAGGCAGAGGTCAGCTGGTAGTAGTCTGTATTATACCAAGTGAAGGGACAAGGCCTTGAGATAGTCTGTATAGTTTTTGTGTTTTAGATCCTTAATTTCTTTGGTTAGAAAGCAATGGAGTCACTCCACTTGTGGCAAGTGTAGGGAGAGATGCATACAGAATGGAATAGTATAGTCAATAATCCGCCTGATGAGAGCCGAGTACAGTGGAATGATTACCTTTAGATAAAATCTGTGTGATGAAAAAGGACTTTCTTACAATAGTGGATTAATCCCAGATCCCTGCCTATAGTTTCAACTTTCAGTGATGTGTTGTCAATGTGATAGTTACAAGGGAAGTAATGCTTGCTTGCCAAACGATATAATTATACATTTCTTAGCACTTAGTTTTAATCCATGGTTTTGACACCAGCTATTGGTTTTGAAAAGGCTCTCTTGGAGGATTTGGTATACTCTGGAGAATTTATGATAGAACCACTGTTATAGTCATCTGCAGTTATGATAATCCATAAACCCTTAAAATTTCCTTTGACCTCCACAAACTAAATGCCAAAGAGGAATGACCCAAGGATGGAAACTTGGCATATACCACATGACTTTTGGAGGGGGTAGAGTCATCCACCCTAATTTTCTGGCTTCTAGTTGTGAGACAGTTTGCTAGCTAAAAAGTTACATGGGTATTTACATTTAGCTGGGAGAGTTTATTCACAATACCTGAGTGTGGCATGGTGTTGAATGCCTTTATGAGGTCTGGGTATGTGATGTGTACTGATTTAGCCTCATCCATTGTGATGACCTTCATAAAGAAGTTGACCACATTAAATGGAAAGGATTTGCCCTTGATGAATTAAAACAGGCTTGTATTGAGAGCTTGTATGTTACATATGTGATTATTTATTAATTCCATAATTATCTTTTCCATAGCCTTAAAGATGTGGCTGATCAGGCTGATGGATCTACAGTTTCTCAGGCCCATTTATGCCTCATCTTTGTGTAAGGGGATGACTGTTGCTGTCCTCCATTCATCCAGCACAAATCCTATTTGGATTGGAGGCTGATATTGAATAACTTCTGAAGGGGGTTTAGCAAGTCATGATCCAGTCTAACCAAAAGGTAACCCAGTATGTTATCCAGCCCAATAGAAGTAGTATTCCTTGCCTTGGATAGTGCCTTGAGGAATTGTTCTTAGGACATTTGGGGAATGTAGATGCAGGTATGTGATCTAAGAATATGGTAGCGGAGAAGGGGGTGAAGTTTGAACTAAATATGTTTGCTACAATATTGGCTATATCCTCTGGGTCAAAGTTTGTAATATCCTTTACTATTACCTCTTCCCATTGCTGGGTTTTGTTTGTGAGATTTCTAGCATAGCTAAAGAGGGCTTTGTAGTTATCCTTCACATGGGTAGCTATTTTTACCTCATATCTGGCTTTGTTTAGCAAGAGGGCTACTGGCATCTTGAGAGCAAAATAAATTTTTCTTTCATGCAATGAGTGTTTTTCTTTTACTATGCATCCTTTTTATATTAGGGTTCCACCATAGTGGTTTATTTTCAAATTTGGCATTGTATTTACTTCTGAGGGTTGCCCTTACTTCCTCAAATGTTCGTTTTGTTGAATGTATGGCAGGTGTGTTTGTTTTACTGAATGTGGATTTTGGGAGATAAATGTGGGTTTTAATTTTTGATGCTGAAAATGTACCAAAAGTTTCATCATTGGGGTAGGAGTATGTGTGTGTGCGCATGTGTGCGTGTGTGGGTTTGTCTGCTAGAGCTAGATTAAGGGGTAGATACAGTGATAGATGAGAGAGGTGTACGTGTGAATATCTGCAGGTTAGGGTTAGGGTTAGAGTAAAGGCTATACTTGCAGATATATTTAGTATTGTGTGCCATTTTATGTGGTGTCTTCCCAAAATGTCTTGTGTGTTATTAGTGTTATGGGAAGGGTTTTTCTACAGTAAGGTGTAGGGCTGAGTTAGGGGCAGGGGCTAGGTTAGGGTTAGCACACATTAGTAATGTGTGGGGGGCTTAATGTGTGCTAACCCTAATCCTAACCCTAAATCTGCCCCTAACCCCAACCCTACACCTTATCTTTAAGAGCCTCTTCCCATAAGACTACCACTGTTGAAACAAATTACGTCTAATGGTAGGTTTATGAGACTGGTCACCTTCCCTTTATGATTTATTTTTAAATGCTTTAGGTCTCCGATGTTTCGATTGTTTGATATGTGGGGTTTGATCATATTTGACAGAGGAGTAGCTAGGCCATTTGGAACCTAGGACTAGACCTTCATTTGGTTCCTGGACCTTAAGAGACAAAAAATATATAGACAACTTGAAGAGCAAAAACCTGACAGACATTTCAGATTTTATATCATTCATAGAATGCATATTAGTGGAAAACACATTATTGTATTCTAACAACTTTGTATAACAGTTAATTAAAGATAAAGGGTAGTTTTTTTATGTGAATAACAATGATAAAAAGTCACATTCTTTCTCATAAACACCATCACTGGTTAATCTAGACACTCTGATGAACTGACTCCTTACTACATTTCTCTTCATGAAAAAAGGGTGGGAACCATCAAAATCAAGATAGTTATTTCTAAAAGTACTTTTCCTGTGAATGGATGATTCAAAACAATTGTTACTTCTGTTAATAGAAATGTTAATGTCCAAAAAAGAAACTGTGTTATCATGGTTACCAATTACAAATTTGAGAAAGCCAATACTTTCAGATAAACTGTCGACAAACACATTGAGTTGGTCTATACTACCTTCCCACAAGAAAAAATATCATCTATAAATCTTTTGTAGCATTTCATAAGAAAATAACGAGGCAAATGAACCAAAGTGTCAGTTTCCCACTCTGTAAGAACCAGGTTAGCAAATGCTGGGGCCATCTTAGTTCCCATGGCCACTCCTCTAACTTGGTGGTAAATGTTTCCATTAAAATGGAAAAAATTATTATCCAAAACCAGGGAAATCAGCGTAGCCAAATTATCAATCTGTTTTCTTGGAAACTTTGCATATTTGCATAAATAATGCTTGACGTAATCAACTCCATCTGTATGGGGAATACTGGTATACAAGGCTACAATGTCCAAAGTTACAAGAATACAGTGAGACAAATCAATATCAGTATTGTATAAAGTGTTTAAAAAGTCCCAGGAGTCTTTGATGTAATGGGGTGTTGCTTGTACCAATGGATTGAGGACAAAGTCAATATATTCAGCAATATTTTCCATTTTCGTTCTTTTATTAGAAACAATCAGTCTGAATGGGGGATTTGAAGAATTCTTATGAAGTTTAGGGATGCCAAATAATTTACCTAAGCAAGGATTAGCAGACCACATGAATGTAAATTCTTCTTCTGAAATGTAATGATTGTCCCTTAAGTGTTTTAGCGTCTTATCAACATGGTCAAAATGTGAGTTGACTGTAACCAGCGAGACCCTCTCATAGAAGTCACCATTAATCAATTCATCATTAATTTTGTTGACATAAGAATTGTGGTCCATAACCACTACTCCTGTCCCTTTATCAGCTTTCATCACTCTTAAGGTGACATCATTAGACAATTCAATTAAAGCTTTCCTTTCGTTCTCTGATAAATTAAACCACTTCTGTTTCGGTTTAACATTCAAAGTATTTCTAACATCTTTTTCACATACTCTCAAAAATGTGGATAGGGTTTTGTTAAGAGGTGGGTTAACAAGGCTTTTTCTCTTAGGGGTGTCATTATAGCCATAGGTAGTACTGCTTTGGGAATTATTAACAGACGGTGTATCATCAACTTCATTAACATCATCATCATCATCAAAAAGAAGTTTAAGATTCAATTTCCTGATGTATAACCTGAGGTCAATTAACACATTAGATAAATCAGCCCTCTGTGAGGGTATGAACGTGAACCCTTTTTTCAATACATTAAGGTGATCTTTAGACAACTTTTTATTGAACCCTTTTTTCATGAAGAGAAATGTAGTAAGGAGTCAGTTCATCAGAATGTCTAGATTAACCAGTGATAACGGTGTTTATGAGAAAGAATGTGACTTTTTATCATTGTTATTCACACAAAAAAACTACCCTTTATCTTTAATTAACTCAATTAGAACTCAGATCACGTACGATAGACACACTATTTTCAAGCCAATTGTTACACATGGGTTTACGCCAACCCATACTACACAAAGAGGTTTTAAGAATTCCAGACACACACACAGCTTTTCTTTACCTATGTGTAGGGATCTCAACAACCTGAGGTGGGTTTTATTGGATAATTGGAAAATTTTACTGTGTGACCCTAACATTAGAAAGAGTTTAGGTTCCGAACCTAGGTTTTCATATAAAAGGACTAAGACCCTGAAATCTTTTTTTGAAAACAATGACAATCACTTTTATTTAACACCTGTTCTGAACGTAGCTAAACCTACAGG